>NC_092641.1:65106571-65251571 GCF_039555335.1 Amphiura filiformis
GTGGGGAAGCAAATTGCGTTTCTTAAAGAACGAGCTCGTGTCCGTCATCCTCGATGCCAAATACCTGTGGAAGTGCATGGTGGCAGAACCGGATCACCCATTTTTCAAAGAATGCCATCCTGCCCGAAACGGAGGAAGTCTGCAGACCAAGCTGTTTCTAAAGCGATACGCTTATCGATTTGCGATGCGTCATTCTTGCGAGATGACCGAAAAACAGATGCTTCCCAAGATACGATATTCGAAGAACAGTGGGAAGCACTACATGAAATTCACAATGTCGGTCCTGCGAAAGATGGGCGCCAGGAAAACGAAAAACTTCGACGACAAAAACAACATCACGGATTCATCACTGCGAAGCACTTTGCAGGAAGAACTTCGAATCTCATCTCAGAAGATCTACCGCTGCTTCCACGTCTACCTTCACAGTCTACTGGGAAGAAAGAAACTCAATCATAACCGACGTGAGAAGTTAGGTTACGGCGATCTGATTAGATTCTGCGTGTCTGCAACGTGCTACTGCGATTCTCAAAGAACGTGTTTACAAAGTAATGTTGCACTCGCCGCGAGGGACCGCCGAGGTGCTCCTGCACGGAATGTATCTGCGCAACGCGCGAAGGAGCGGAAATGTCCAAACCAAAAGTAGATGCGCGACTTCAGCAGATTGCGTTGAAAAACATGATGAAGATCGAAGATGACGATGACGATATCGGCGAACTCTTCTCTCTACGACGGAAGCGCTACCTTTCACTCAGATGAAGGAGTTGAAGTACGGAGAGTCGGACGACGTGTCCGATGCAACCGGAACAGGACGACGACGACGACGTCCAAGGGTCCAGTTCAAAAAATGCGGCGCTCGATTACCAACGAGCCGTTTCAGTACAAGTCCGTGTAAACGAAGCAAGAAAGAGATGGCCAAACACGTTTCCAAACATACACTTTGTTTTAATAAATAAAACGAACATGAGATAATGTAATTGGCTTGAACTAAATAAAATCAATTATACCATAGTTCCGTGAAAGCGTCAAAATAGTCGTTATCGAGTTGTTCTACATCCGTTATTAAAAATTCCGATTTTGATATTTTATCGTCGTGATTTGCATCCGCGTCGAGTAACAGATCGACGAAATCTTCGAACGTGCCTGAAGATTTTTGCCATTCCTCGAGAGTGATCTCGCCGTCGCTGTTGTCGTCGATGGTGTTAAAAACTGCGAGGCTATTTCGATTATCCTGTTCATCAATGGCTCTCTTGAAAACCCTAAGCGATTTCAGCAATCTCGTGGAATTCACTCGGAGAATCTTGTCTTTACCATCGTAGGTTACGAAGGGACGAGCTTCCGACATTTCGTTAGCTGTCATCAGGACGAAACCTGTCACGTACAAAATGATGGCAAAATTCATCTTGTCTTTACCGCTGCTGAAATTCTTCACGTAGGCTAAAAATCGAGGTACGTTAATATAAAGACTATTTACCTGGTTACTCGAGATGAAATCAACAAAATGTCTTCACGATTTACAACTACGATCGATAAAGAAGAGCAGCGGCGAATAGAACACGACACGCGGGAGCAGAGAAATTGCCCAAAATGGTTCGAGCAGAGACGAGGTCGAATAACGGCTTCTACTTTCGGAAAGGTCTTGAAATTTAAAAAAGAGGAGACAAAGTTAAACTTTGCGGATAGGCTCTTCGACGTCGACAACGATCGTGCGTTTCTAGCCGACGCCGTCCAGTACGGCATAGTTCACGAGAAGGAAGCCATAGATAAATACCTATCGCTCGATCGTTGTCAAAACATCACCTATTTCAAACGAGGTCTTTGGGTTCCCACCTGGAAGGATTGCGCCTGGTTAGGAGCTAGCGTCGATGGCGAGATAGTAGAAGAAAGTCCGCCGGGCATTCGTAGAAGCGGCATTGTCGAAATCAAAACGGTCTTCGATCTCGTTGCCGGTTCCATCGACGAAATTGCACGAAAGAGAAAGAGTCGATTTTATTTAACTCGACTACTCGATGGACATTTTCAACTGAAGAAGGAAAGTCATCACTTCTGCCAGATTCAGGGTCAGATGGCGATATGTCAAGTTAATTTTTGCGACTTCGTCGTCTATCATCCAAGCTCGGGAGATATATTTGTCGAACGTGTCCAATTTGACGATGAGTTTTGGAAAAATCGACTGTTTCCTAAATTGAAATTGTTTTATACGAAATACGTACTTCCTCTGACAAAGGTGTACACTTATTAGTTTTATGTATTTATGCGACCTACGAGAATAAATACTCGTTAAACAATTTTGATTAAACTATCATCTTCATAGCTTTATTTCAAATACCAAACAATATGCAAAGAATATATAGCAATATAATTTTAGTCAATATCGATTTATTTCGTTCGTGAGGTAATCAATTTGCATCTTATACTAGAGTTGAAGCTTTCGTTTTAGGTTTGACAACATCCCATTCGCAGCAGTGATCCTGTCCTTCTTCTCCGAACAGGAAATTGTCTCCCAATTCGGCTACAAAGCGTTGCATGTTCTTTTCGTTCCACTTTTCCTTGATACCCTGTTTAATTATTGCAGTCGTTGCCTCTTCTCTCAAATTCAGCAGTTCCAGTTCGTTGTTCACCTCGAGGTATTCAAGGGCACGTTTTCGCCAATCGAATTTATCGCGGGTTTTGCTAGCCATGGTGATCATTTTGTCGCTACTGCTTTTGGCACGAGTTGAAGCTACCATGTCCGACAACGCCCGGAATACCTTGCTCGCGGTGTAGATCCCCGTGTTGATACATGCTGTTTCCATCAACCCCGAACGTACTTTGAAGCCCATCGTTTTCTGCGTTGGTTTCGCAAGTTTCCACCTTCCGATACGTCCTCCACGTCACGGCCATCGAAATACCCACAACTCCTTCAACTCTTGTATAATTTTGCTTTAGGTAATTGCAAATTTCTACCAAAGTGTCTTCGGTGAAAATGGGTCTGAATTGTCTACAATTATTCTTATTATTACAACTACAAAAAAGGCTCGGAACCCCGTCCGGCAAATCAGGCATCCTGTACACCTTCTTGGGATCAGACGTATCGGTCGTGTCCACCCAAATTTCAAAGGCATAAAATCGGTTCAGTTTGTCCTCCTCCGCGTAGACGTTGGCTTTGGCAGCTTTGTTCAACTTGCTACCGGCGTTGGGATGCAGAAATTCGACGTAAATTCTGACGTATTCATTGGCGGAAATTTCACCAGATTCCAACCACTCTCCGTGCCGTTTGATTTCAGCCAGAGCCAACTCTTTGAAATTCGAGCAGCCCTGATATTGAGAAGAACCAACGAGGAAATCGTCCACGACCCACAGCAGTTGTTGCCCGCTGTGACTGAAAACACCGTCCGAGACCCATCCGTACATATCTAAATTCTTATAGTCGAAATAAACTTGAGTTCCGTCCAATTTTTCGGTGATGTGACAATGACGGCCGTAATATAATTCTAAATTATCAGATTCGAGCAGATCCCATACGTTTTCGTCCGATGTACGTTTTCTGTACGGTGAAGAGCAACTGAATAGTTTGGTGCAGGCCATAATGACCTGAAAATATTTAGACTGGATTGACAAAGAGCTTGGTTGAATAATGAACTCGATATTTACAAACCCTCTTTTTATAGACAATGGCAGACACATCGAACGGTGTCGATTCTTAACACGAACGGCATCTTGTTTAGTTAACTTTAGTTAATCTTTATTAAAGTCAGACTTTACACATTTACCAAACAAAGCTGCGTTCTAGTAGCTTCGACGACGATGTTATATTACGAAATAACGAAGCGTGTTCATTTTGTTAAACTCTACACGAGCTCAAGTTCAACTGCCCCTGATTTAATATACGGAATGCACTCCATCAGAAAGCGATTAAAAGTTTGCATACGTTGGCTACTACCCTTTAAGAGATGACAAACGTTGTTCATCTCCTCTAGAACTGCCCTATTGTATGCGCGATCGTTATCGTAGCTAAAATCAAAGAGGCTAGCCTTCGACGACATTCCTGGTCACCAAGATGAGTGCCTACTGGTCGTTCGTGAAAAGCGGTGTTCGTGTTCTGTATAACGCTATTGAAAGCAAAAACAAATTCTACCGATTTCTTATCTAAGTCCCCGAAGACCGTATAATCAAACGTCACGCGACCATAATTGCCGTTCTTGTACGATACGATGTGAACGGTAGGACTGACGGTATCGTATAACAAATGGAGTAAATCCTCGTCGTAGTCTGGTATCTCTGCAGTGGCCATGGCTCGGTAGATTCAATGTGTTCACCGACGGTGTCTGTGGGTTCTATAGTTGTCGAGTTATTCTTCAATTTGACTACAGCTCTAGACGAGACGAAGTTCAGCTGACCGAGATCTAATATGAGGAATGCATTCAATCAGAAAGCGAATGAAGGTTCGTATACGTTTGTTACGCCCTTTAAGAGATGCAGAACATTGCTCAATTCATCGAGAATTTCCCTATTATAGGCGCGATCGTTATCTCTGCTTAAGAATAAAGCGTCAAGGAATACAGCGTGTTGGGTGATTACTGGTCGTCCCTCAAAAATGGCTTGTATGATCTGTAGAACGCTGATGAAAACTTGAGAAAAGAGAACCGGGTTCTCGTCGATGTCGTGGAATACTGTATGATCAAACGTCACGACACCACAGTTGTGAGACGACGATACAATGTCGACGGTAACAGTGACTGTATCGTATAATCGTTGGAGTAAAAATTTATCGTAGTCTGGTACCCTTAGGGCGCCCATTATTAATCGGTGATGAAGAATGAATGACGATAAATTGGTTGAAGCGAGTACACTGCTCGGGTCGAGCATAAAATTATATAGCACCGACGTTGACGTTTAAATTGGGACCCTCACAAGCGAGTAAACAAGAACGACATCGAACACGCATTTATAATACTTATAGTAGTAAATAATTTGACACAATTGTTTTTATTGTACATGTTTAGTATTGTTTTCATCAAGATGTGAGTAGTTATCCTTTACTTTATTTTTTCAGATCATTTATCCATTTTGCTGCCTTAAAGCCATGCGAAGCCGTTCCAATCCAAATTTCCAAATTTAAACATAAATTTGGGTATAAGTAATAAATCCTCGTCGAATTGACATTCATCGAATACGATGTGATCGAGCTTGCTGCAACCTAACGACAACTTCTTGATGAGTTCGTAATCCTTCATCTTCACGGACAAGGTGCGTAATGTAAGTTTGACCAGATTGGGGCACAAATGCGTCACGTTATCTAAAGCGTCGATCTCCAAACGATAGTGAAATACTACATGGTTTACTTCGGACCACGGTTGGCCCAGATTCGCGAGTCGATACCACACCTTACACACTCGCGAGCATACCAGCTTGTCGTTGACTTCTAGAAAGAGAAAAACTTGCTTTAGAACCACGATAGGTAAAAGAGTCCACGGTATAGTTGGCTCGTCGCGTCTCATTTCGGATATACTGCAACGATCGTGTCATCCATTATTTGAACGAAGCTTATTGCACAATAATAATCACCGTCGTTGGACATCCGGGGGCCGGAAAAACCACGCTGCTCATCTATCTAAAGCGATCTAAATGATTCTAGTCTTCAACGATGGTCTCTATAGCTTTAAACTTATTCTCCAACAACTTGATCCAATTTGATGTGATTTACTTTAGATTTGTTTTTTGTTTTTTCAGATCATCTATCCATCTTGCTGGCGGCGGAGGGAGGCAACTCGCTTCGGGTGAGCTTGTGTGTACCTTCGATCCAGCGTAGTGAGATTTTGGGACGACCGAACGCTTTTTTCGTCGCCTTTTTCCCCTTTCCATTACAGAGAGTTTATATATACCGTTTCCTCGATCGATTGATACTTGAAATCGTTATGTCACAATATATATGTAGAATAGTGACGTCACAGAAACCTCAAATAGCGTCTTCGCGTCGATTGACTCTGAACGGGCGAGAATCGTAACGTCACGTTTGATCAAATATTTCGTGTGGCTACGACACGATTTATCGTTTACACCAATACCCGCGCGTGACGTCACGTTTTCAGCAACAGAAAGGGTATAAATAACGGAGCAGAGTACGCTGAGATTCATTATTACTTTGATAGACCACCTATATCTATCATCATGAAGACGATCAGCTTACCCACCGACGATGCTCTGCAAACTTTATTGCCTGTTAGTGAATTTGACGAATTTCTCACATTTCTTGGCGTTGTGCATCGAAATGGACAAACCGAGATAAGATGGTTCGTGCAGTCTCCGAATGAAGACGTCGGCAATTCAAAGGGACACAATTTGGTCACTCACATAGACCATTATCAACGATTTCGATGTCACAGAGAATCGGTGATTACGGCCGTTGCCGGACTGAAGAGACGTCACGTCGTGATAATAGATGGAAATCGGCATCAAAAACTGATAGTCATCCACGACGCACGTCAACTGGCTCATGAAATCGCCGATACGGAACAAGCCCGTGACTTCAAGTTGTGCTTATTTTCCGCCTTGGAGTCTTGGATGAAGAAGAACCACGGAATCTACGACAACCTGGAACTGAGACCCTTCGTTACGATGTTGCAGAATATCCTGTTCCCCTACTACGTCCACAGAAGGATGGTGAACACGTTTGGACATGATCACGCTTCGGCACCTCTTCAATCGGCCTTCAGCATCTACCATCAAGGCAGCTGGTACCCCAGGGATGACAATCAAATGCGTCAGCAACGCAATGGTCTGGGTTTAAACGAATTTTCGTACAGTGGTGAACAGAACTTTGCAAAAGCCGTTCGACAAAGAACATATTGACTATGGACAAATCCAGATTTTGGACTTTAATGCCATTAATTATATCGCAATAATTTCATTATAGACTATTTGTGAACGATGGAGGATGAATTATAAGCCTGTTGGATATTGGCAAATCTAAATGTAGCTGCGAAATAGACGTCATAATTTTAATAAAATGTTAATAATATTATTTTACTAGTGTGTACTATGTAGTATTATTATAGTTAAGATATTTTGTTCCGTTATCTCTAGTGAAAAATATATTTGTTGAAGAGAAAAAGAGCAAAAAAAAAAGCTCTCTTGATCCCGACGTGATTCGAACACGTAACCTTCTGATCTGGAGTCAGACGCGCTACCATTGCGCCACGGGGTCAGCTTGTAAATTGAGTGGAAAAGTAAAATATATATCATTGTAATTTTGGTTTACATTGACTTGTCGCAAAATAAATTTAACGAGGCATACTAGCACAACTATTTACGTGAGGCTTTATTATTCAAAATATGATCGAGTGAATTTTCAAATACATTTGCATCACGATGAGCGGCGTTGTCGTCCGAGCGATAGACAGGTCGTGGGATTTTTCACCGTTTGAACTCGTCAGATACTTTTCATATTTCACCGCGTTCGTCGACGATCTCGAAGAAGATCAAATGAAATCGATCTACCTCATCAAGTTCACCCGGAAATATTCGACATTTTACAAACGTGCATCGTAACGAAATCTACGGAGCGAATCACCAAGTCGAATTTTCCGGCTGTGCTCGAAGCGATACCGGTTCTGATGGCGTGCGAAGGATTAGATGAAATTCTTGCGGATGCGGTCGATCGTGGAACGATCTTCTTTCTCTCGTCCAGACGGGAAATCAAAATTAGCAAGAAAGAAGGAATTATTCGCCGAAAGCGCTAACATCTTGTGGAAATACAATAGTTACTTTTCCAGTTTGAGATGCGCCTTTAAAACTTATTGATATGGATATCTTCCCGTGCTGTACACACTAGATGGTTTGCTAAATTACCCTACAAGATGATCGTTGATCTATCTTCGTTCTCTCAAAGATCCGTGGGATTGGAAGGCGATCTTAGTCTCATCGTATTGCACAGGTTGGTGTCGATGCTCGACGCCGATAACGATATGGATCGAGAGAGTGATTTCACCACTTTCACCATGAGATCTTTAATGGGTATAGTTTCCTCTCTTCGAAGCGAAAGGCGCGAATTTCCTTCCGATACGTTTCGATGTTATCAAAATATCGCAACGCGATGGTCCAGTCGTTGCGGCGTCGATGGACTGGAGGTCGTCAACGTTCTGAAGAGAGCCGCAGCTGCTGTTTTTGGCGATGAAGCGGATGACGAAGAACTGCTTTTCACGGAGACGTCCATGGATTGCGGTAGAAACTTTTTGGAAGAAATGCAAAAAGCATCTTCGATTTACCTGTGCAAGGAGTTTGTGCACCAAAAACCTACGATGTCAAGGTACCCCAAGTCTAATTTGATATGTCACGACGACGTCCTTTGGGAATATAATTCCTACGCGAGATCGTATCGACTGCTATGCTTGCCACCTACGGACGTAATTTGCGACGGCGCGAAACAGAAGATCGCGATGGTGAAACCCAACGAACCGTTAGCTCTGACTTTTCTCAGAACCCTTCTGAAAGGGAACTATATTGCATGAACGTTTGGTGGTTAGATTTTACCGTTTTCCATACCGGATCTACGAATTACAAGTGGAGAAAAGTTGACACCGTTGAAAATACCACCGACGAAGTTGTATTTCCAAGAACCGCGCACGAGAAGTCGTCTTCGTCGACGATCTTCTTCTACAAACGAACTTGTGTAGGCAGTTCTCATTGGTGGCTTCACGCAGTAAAACATCCAAGTCGGTCAAGTTTGACACGAATGACACGAAGTGTCAAATGTGTGAAACGTTCTCCGCTGCATTGCATCCGATCACGTCGTCGGAGCTTTACGAACCAGACACCACCGAAGACACTTCTATCGCGATGTATTTCGTCGGGCGCGCATATGGTGAACCGATCGTACGCGATTACGTGGTGCATTTCGACAACATCTTAACGGGCAAGGATATCGAAGTTGCATTTTTCGACTATCCGCCTTGCCCCAAAGAGTTTGTTGACGCGAGCGGCGATCAATATGAGCATAATATTTCCGTGTTTTACGACGTACTTAATCGAGCACCGCTCCTCGTCTCGAAGTACGGCGGTTCGCAAAGACAGGTGTTTGACTTACTGATACTGAGACGTCGCCGTAGCCCTGATCAGTATTGGGAAACGATCACGGTTCCGGTTACCGTAAGTAGCGACGTTTCTAGCTCGATGACGGGTGGTCGATTCGGTGGTGAATAGGAGGGAAGAGTAAGTAACAACGAGCGCATTCTTTGGGATGCTTCTGTCGTACCAAAGTTAGATATTTTCAAGGGCGTATATTGCGCGTGAATCTTTCAACCAAATCGAGCTATTGGAAGACGTGGGGTGTGAACAGACTTTCCAAGCAAAGACTGAATTTGGAGGAGATGCAGCAGTTACTGACGAGAAAGGTTCCCGTTGTTGTCGATACGTTACCCGCACCTCAGAATAGAAAACGACGAACGCGTTTGATTTACGACCAAGCATTTATTCCTAGCACTCGCGAAAGGTTTTGGGTGCCAAATGCTACGCGTGACGAAGGCGATACAAAATGCGAAATCGATAGGCTGGAAAATGTCAGGTGGGACACGGATTATCAGATTTCAGTTAACGAGAAGATGTAAATTGTCATTTCAAATCTTTATTAGCTTTGAGCATGCCGATCAAATACGGTACTAGAGCCTTTCTCGCTGTTTTTGCATCGCCGCATCTTCGACGACGGCAAATGCATCCAAGACTGCGAATTTTATTCTTGATGCGAGCAGTTACGGTGCACTTGTACAGATATTTTATCGTACCTTTTCGTACAGACAGAAAACGGGAATTTTATTGACGACAACGCCTAAAACTTTAAAATTTAGATTGTCACGCTCGTGCGACATGTCTGCAGTCGAATTACTCATAACGAATTATTATTATCATATATATATTTCTGTATCGTTATTATACCGAGGTTTCCACCGCTACCCGAAAAAAACTTAACTTATTTAGATTTTTAAATTTTATATCGCTCTTTGGGAAATAAAATGTCTCTTCCGTAATCTGCTGCAGTATTTTCTGCTTTCTTCGACGAAGTTTGTCCTCGTAATAAAATAGAAAATGAAGGTAGTTTGCTCCTAGATAAACGCAACGTCCTTCGCTGGTTGCAAACAGAGCTTCTTCCACGTTCACGGCGTGCGACTCCATGATGTATGCGGTAATTACGACATCTGCTAAACGCTCGTTCCGATCCCCCAGAACAAGGAGTCGTTCACCCCGATTCAAACAATCTCCGATAAAGGATACGCATATTTCTATCAACGATTCCAAATCGAAGGAAACGTTCTGGTATGGCCCGACCCTCGTTACTTTAATTCCTTCTTGGCTATATCTAACATCGTCGTCGTTGTCGTCTCTTCCACTCAAATCCAATATATGCGAGATGTGATTTTTGGCAATTTGCACCACGTCGGATGCTACGTCGTACGATCCAACGAATAAGTTGAATATGATCATGCGAGCATCGTTCACGTAACGAACGGGTCGGCGTGGACCGTTGACAAAATTCAAAACTTTCATCAATCTTTTGCTCTCGTCGATAAAAATGTAATCGTTCTTGTCTCGTCTTCTCAGAGTTTCGTCGCTCAGACGTATCAGCTGTTGCAAAAGAAATCGTTCGGTTTAACGAGACGTTTCATAGCGACGACGAGCGACGCCCGTTCCACCGATAAACGATATGTTTCGACAAAATACGCTATCAGCGCTGCCGGTGCTTGATTTACGCCCAGCAAGGAGTATATCAAAAGTTTTCCACCGCTCGATAAAGCTGTTCTGACGAACCCTGACGTTAGACGAAACAGAGATAGACAATCGCTCTTTCGGTGTTTAACATCTTTGAAAGAAACATGGGCGAGAATAATGCCAGACGAGTTAAACTTTTCACGATTGGTATGCTTCAGATCATTGCATAGGTTCAGTGCATGGGTAACTCCCAGTTGCTTTAGTTTCCAGATATCGTTTGCAAAATCTCTCGTACCGACGATAACGTTTGGACATATAGGTTCGAAACTTGACCCCACGGTATGAGCATTCGAAGGAGTAAGAAAAGAATCGAACACTTCGTTTAATTGTAACACGCGTTTATCTAGAGCAGGCATTATTGACTCGAATGTGGGTGACAAAATCACAATATGGACTCGTTCATTTCTTTTTTTCTCTTTTATTAGATCACTCGAATGTTTAATTACTGCTAATAATATCTTCTCTACGTTTAAAAGGTCACGTCGGCTGTAGGAGGAACTTGGCTCGTCCGATATTGGTTACTGTGTAGTAAGTCTCCTTTGATTCCCTTCACGTTGAGTTTTTTCACGCCCACGAAACTCTTCGGACTCTGCAATGTCCCAACAAGTCGGACGGCGAGGCAAGCTGTGTCCCTCTGATGGTTGACAGCGGAAGTCTGGAACATCTCCGTAGTCCATTTTCTAGTGTTTTCATTACCAAAACGAAGCGTGCCACCCTCGATGGTCAGTCCTGATTTCCTGGCTCCGCAATCTACTTCGTCGCATCCGCACCTTCTCTCTTTTAGATTCAAGTTTTGCAGTAACGGTTCCACGTCACGACTCGAAATCTTGCACTGATCTGGTACGCGGTAATTTTGAACGAAATAAGCGGTTACGTTGTTCTCTACGAACGAGTCTTCACACACGCCAAAGATCACTTTTATCAATCCCATGTTTTCAGTCGAGACTTGTTTGAAAGCCGGGATATTGGGAATCCAAGATCGTTGTTGAAACGGTCGTTGCCGTTGTCCGGTAGACGCATCTTCTGTACTGCACGTAACGAAACAGATGACATCTCCGTTGTTCGGAAATCGGTCTATCTGCAGCACTTGATCCATCATGATGAATAGACCCAGATCATGTCCGTCGATCGATACTTTTGCGCAAGGAAGCAATCCCGCCGAGTTGTTTTGGATGCGTTTGGAAAACAGACAGATCGAATAACATTCGACATCGTTCATGATTGTCAACTTTTTTGTTCTCGATATTTTTGAGTTTGCCATCTTCTCCAACGATCCGCAGACCGAATTCAAAATGTCCGTCGCTACATAACAGCTCGGTAACGTCGCAAGAAGAGGCCATTTCGTTCACGTTTTCTATTCGATTAAATAAATGATGTCCATACATCGCAGGCTATATAAATACTTAGGAAATGACGACGCACTCGACGAACCGAAGTTCGACACTTTCGCGAGGTTGTAAACGCGTGCGCAGGTAACATCGAAGCAGAGTTAGGGATTCTAGATGGTTTAGTTTCTTCATAATACTACAGCCGTCGCGATGACTCACAAATGCATTTTCAAAAATTAAACGACGAACGTCTTGTAGATATTCCACGTTGATCGGAGCCCAACGTCGTTGCAGCTCGTCCGACCTCGTCTCGACTCTGACTGTCAGATCGAGAAGGCCTTTTGGAAAAATTGCAAAAATCAACCTCCGTTTCGAAGTTTTGCAACGCTATGTCAAGTTTGATCAGGTTAACGTAACGATTATGCATCAACCAACCGATCGCAGCGACGTCGATGCATTTGGGTAGACGTAAGATTCGGGTAGCTTCTCCACCGAATTGAAAAAGTTTCATCTGACGACGCCACGAACAGAAGCATTTTTCATTATCGTGTCGCTCGCATTTGGAATCGTGACGACGTTTCCTAACGCCGCGTAAAAAGTTAGTCGAAGTAGTAAAGTCGAGATTGCGGCGCAAAACGTTGAGTTGAAGTAGTCGTGTCCATCGCCTGCAAACACTACGTGCGGTAATTCTATCTGTAATAGGCAAGTGCTGGAAGATAGATAAGAGAGCGACGTCCGAAATACTTTGCATCGTCTCGGATACAAACACGCTGTTGAAGAATCGACCGCTCGCTTCGACTGCCAGAGAAGGAATGACGACGCACGTTCCGAGTTTAGCTATCGCCGAACTAACTAGTTCGTCGTCGAACGTCTGTCATTGGTTGTGATACACGCGCGATCATCAGTAACTCGTGATTGCGCCCTCAGGCCGCCTTTGAGATCACGAGTGAAGACGAAGACAATTGAACCATAAACGATCGTCAAAGTAGCGTTAAACTGTCATCAACCAGTGAATATTAATTTACGTTTTCAAAAAGCACACCCCCACACACACACACTCGTCAATGAGAACATTTAACTCCATCACTCTTTGATTAACTTTCCGTTTCTTTATTGTGTTGCATAAAATCGTAAGACCGCCAAACCACCAAGAAGTGCTCCAGTGACGAGTAACGAGTTGAACGCTACTTTTTCCTTCCAGTCCTTGGCTTTGTAGTTCTCGTTAAAATCCTCCTGTTATACAAAAAAAAAATTCCGTCTGTTAAGGTAATCACGACGCAATAATGTTATCATCGACATGGTCATAGTTATTTTTCAAATGTTAACCTTTTTTTTTACTTACCCAACCTCCCTGCTTTTGAATCCAATTTGTTAACCGCTCAGCTACATATTTTCCAGATATCGAAACAATGTTATCAACATACTCAGATTTGTGATGATCTTCGCAATATTTTGCCAAACGTGCTGCAAACACGTACACCATAACTATCCTTCCCCAGTTACACGGTCCTTTCTCAAATAAGCTGTTTAAGGTTTCAACGAAAGCTTCCTCGCCTCCATTTTCCGGATCAAATTTGAGACTCGTTATCAATCCGTTCAGACTGATTTCGTATCTTTTGTCGACTTCTTTTCCAACCCTTCGGAGTGTCTCGGCTTCTCTGCTTGGTGGTGGTGCAGAACATTTTCCTAGATTGTAGCGAATGAAATCATCGCCGAGTACACGAGCAACATTTCCAATTTCTGTAATTGTTGTTGCATTGGTTAAGTCCACATTACCCTCGATATCGGTGTTCGTAGGACTTGGTATAGGATTGGATGACTTTTGTTGTTCCATATCGGCGGTGCAGTGATACTTCCTCTTTCCGTGGGGATGTTGGGACTTTGTTAGCTATACTGCGTGACGCTGATGTTTTTTATTACATAATATTTATACTGACACACGAATAAACAATATATTGGATTCCAGACGTCGCAATCGATATATAAATACTCGAGTACTTAATCGCATGTCCAGTTATCGTCGAACCCTAAAAATGACGTGTGGTGAAACGACGACGGATTATTTACGGGCACTTAACGAACTTCGAAAAGATGGTAGACTGCATGATGTAACGATACACGTCGACGGAAAAGTTTTCCCGGCCAACAAGATCGTCCTAGCGTCTCGCAGTTCCTTTTTCAGAAACATTTTCACGACCGGGAATTGCTGCAGCCACGTTGTGTCGCTGTTCGACTTAAATTCGAACATTTTCGAACTTTTTCTGGAGTACGCTTACGCTCAAGACGTCAAGATTACTACGACGAGAGACGCCAGAGATCTACTGATTCTTGCTGACGCTCTCGGCGTACCCCATTTGATGGATGTGTGTCGTCAACACATCATCGACAACCTCTCCTATACCGATGCTATCGAGATATGGCGTTTTGGCAAAAATACGTCCATCGTCGAACTAGAGAAACG
Source organism: Amphiura filiformis (assembly GCF_039555335.1). Lineage (NCBI taxonomy): Eukaryota > Metazoa > Echinodermata > Ophiuroidea > Amphilepidida > Amphiuridae > Amphiura > Amphiura filiformis. The sequence continues at coordinate 65,121,098 of NC_092641.1, forward strand.
TGGGTTTGATTTGATACTGGGATATTTCCAGGATATAGTTGGCAACGCTTCGACCGAAACTCCACACCGTTTCCTAAATCTAACCATCGACGAGTTGATTACAATTATCGAAAAGAGGACCCTGCACGTCGATAAAGAAGAAAAAGTTTTCGAAGCGGCGTGCAAATGGATAAGTCACGACGAGGAAAATAGAAACGAGTTCATGTTTCGAATTCTTTCCAACATTTACGTCAGAGCGATAGATCCGAATTACTTCGCGAGGAACGTCGAATGCAACAAGTACGTTCAGGGTGACGAAGAATGCAAATCGATAATTAATCAAACTATCCTCTTCTACAGAGAAATTTTCTTCTTGGACTGGCCGCCAATTGCAACATGAACTATGCTAGATGGATGTTATATTGGTTTTGAATTATTTTATGTTATCGTCGATATCTCACTTAGTTAAATAAAATGAGAGAAAAAAATGTGTTTTAAAAGGGATTGCGTGTTTATTTCTTAAACTGCAGTTGTATATAAAAGACCAAGTTTCTCCGAGTCCACAGTAAATACCAAAATGGCTGAACTTTGCGATTTCTTCCGTTACGACGACAGTGAGGAGTCGAAAGATAGGTATCTCGATTACCTAACATTCAGCGACTTACCCAAAGATCGTCTCGTAAAGATCCTGAATTCAGAATGTCTACGGGGGGATACCGAAACTCTGTTTTTGAGTGACCAGAAACTCGAAAACCTGCCGATTGAAGGGACACCGGAAGACTTTTTAAATTTTTTCGTGTCGACCGACCTGTTTGCCAACACCGTACGACCTCTTCTTGCGCCGATATTTCGATCGGACGCGCCAACACCGGAGGCGTACCCGTTGGAGGAAAATGTCGCCAAAATCTTCGAGAACATGGAAGCCAAAACTAAATTCGACAAGTACAACGTCCTGAGAGTCCAGCGAATAATTCTCAAGAAGCGACAAGACGAGCAACGACCGGATCACATCAAGTCAGATCAGACAGCGCGTTACCGCGGCACCTACGAATTTCGTCAGGAGGACGGTGAACGGGGAAAGACCGTAAAGGAATTTTTCCGCACCGGTTGGGTTTTTGTGAAATTTGCCAGCTTGAGCGAATTGGGCACGTTTGAAGAAGGTCATAACTCCAAATCACGGCATCCCGTCGCGTTGAACACGGCTGGATACGTGATAGCCGTGACAGACCAGGCGCCTACATGGGGTGCCAAGTTGCGCTCCGTCAAGATGTTTTTAATCAAGATCCTTTTCGACATCACCTACATGTGGTATACTTGCGTACGTGAAAAAGATCACATTTTGTTCGAACAATGTCGATCGAGCGACGGCGGATTGGATCGTCAAAAGTTCGTCAGCGTTTTTGGGTCCTACTTTGTAGACCGTTATCACTACGACGCCGAGGGTCCGATGCAACCAGAGATACGACGATCAGAGGCTTCCGACTCCTACTGGACCAAGTATTCATCGCCCCTAACGATCGCTCAAGACAGTGAAATAGAAGACGACCAATCCCTTAATGGATCACTGACGTCTCGGACCACGAGTAAAGTCCTGCAAAAACACCGTATCGAGTTGAAACATCGTTTGTACCGCGCTCTGCCCGTTATACTAGACAAATATGCATCGGACATACCCATCCCCGAAACAAGTCGACGAACCATTGGCTGGGGAGATTACGTCTACTTCAAAGTTACGAGCGACTGCTATAGCGACAACGTGAAGAAGCCTTTTTCGGTGTTTCACTCGATCGACATTAACTACGGTGTGCAGGTGTACAGAAGAAGCATGTTTGAAGATCTCGACTTTAATGACACGCCAGTCACCCAGGACGACAGTTTGAAGGATTTACTGGCATCAAATTTGGTGAAATATTATAAAATTGAAGGAAGCGACGGTGACTTTGAAAGCACCCTTCTGAAGACGTACAAACGAGCGGCTATCGAATCATCGCCGACAGATTCTAGTCCCCCCAAGAAAGGTGTCGTGTGGGTTTGGGAAAACGCTAAATAGCGTCGTGTAGTATTAAAGAGTTTGATCTTTCACATAGGAAAGGAAAATAAAATGAGAGAGAAGAATTGTAATTTAAAAGAGGTTTAATTTAAACTGTAGTTATACAACTCAACAGCATAGCGTGCAATATATTTACAACATACGACACGTTAAGATATACGTTTTCATTTCCTTCGTTTTATTGTCACTGGCAATGGCGGAAAATAAATTATTCATTTCAGGCCATACAAGTATTGATTGGTGAACATCAAACGATATCAAACATCGTAATCGTCGCATTGTGTCTCATTCGGGCCTCCGTCGATTTCAACATCACTGGGCAATTCGGTCAAATCATCGCCATAATAGTAAGGTTGTCGTGTTTCTCTTACCTTTTAACAGGAAAAACAAGAAAAAGCGAACATTAGATCATTTAAAATGCTGAATAAAACAATTTTATATTTAATTTCCCGATGTAATGTCGTTACGTAATATTAACGTTTTGATAATTTAATTCTATGTACAACTTTACCTGTTCCTCGTGAGCTCTTAAATCGTTCTCTACCTGCGTCAGACGGTCTTTTAATCGTATATTTTCATCGTGGCATCTTTCTCTGTCCTTTCTCTCCTGTTTAAAATCTTCCACGCAGACATCAATCTGCTCTCCCAACAACAAAACCTTTTCCTCTTCTTTCTCTCGTCGGGTGTCTCTACCATTCTCCAGTTCGGCAATCCTGTCTTTCAACTGAGCAACATGATCCGTAAGGGCGGCTATCTCGTCTTCTTTTCTCAGCAACAACGATTCAAGATGCCCAGTCTTTCTTTGACGATTTTGGATTCTTCATTCTCAACTTGAAGACTCTCAAATGCCAATTCTGAAAAACTTTCAACTGGGCAATATGATCCGTAAGGGCGGCTATCTCGTCTTCTTTTCTCAGCAACAACGATTCAAGATGCCCCGTCTTTCTTTGACGATTTTTGGATTCTTGATCCTCAACTTGAAGACTCTCAAATCCCAATTCTGATAAGTTGGGGCGTTCCCTTTTCGCTTCAAGATCTTTGTCGAACTCTGAGATTTGGCCCTGAAGATCGGCTACTTTATCCCGCAGTTCTCGGTTGGTTTTCGTGAGCTTCAAAACGTATTCCTCTCTCTGTGCGTCGTACCGTTGCCAATGTGTGTTCATTCTAATAACTTCTTTCAGTTGATCCACCAATCTCGTGTTTTCTCTTTCAAGTTGATCTAACTGTGAGTTCGTAATTCGAAGTTGTTCCACTTGATCGATGCCACTTTCATGATTAGATTTGGACATTGTCTGAGTAACACGACCAAAGTCCACTTGTATCACTTTTGTTTTCCTGCCGGCTCTGTGTCTTTTATATACATCGACACCCAAGCTATCCCTTCGAGCAATATATCCTCGTGCGTTCCTCGCTGACGGTGTCTTTATAGCAACACTACTTGCGTTTTTACCAACTAGCAATCGCGTTGAGAAGAAATTAAAACGAAAAAAAAAAAAAATATACATTGATTTGATCAATTCTTTAATAGCTCATTAGATAATATAACTAATAGATACAAATTCTTGGAATAGCCTAATTGATTTCAACCATATTTTGTGATTGGTTCAATTACGAAGTGCAATAACTTAATGGTAGGTAGAAAACCTTCATTTAAATGTACGCTGAACATCAATATTGTTACCATTGCAACAAATGAGTTGCAGAAATAGATGCTGCTTCGAATGCATTTGGCATACAATAAACCGTTTTGGAATAATGGTCATTTATTAGTGCTGATGTGTTTTCTTATTTCCTCTTTAGAGTTGGTCGCGACTATTATTTACCCAGTTCAAATATATGAGTTTACTATATGAGGCGCCAAGGTTGTACAGACGTTATAAATGAAATTTTGAGAAAAGTTAATTGGAAATCATAAAACTAATCAACTAATCAATCCTGGGTGCATCTTCAGGCTGACTGATAATCTGCCAGCAATATTGGTCATTGACCTGTGACAAATTGGTCGTTGATTTTTCGTCCAAATTCGTAGGAATGGTTTTCTGTATGGAATTGTAGGTCCTTGCCAAATTGTGGCGATGGCTGCCTCCCCTGTTGAGTCAGGGGCATTGCCAGCTTTCTTGGTCGGCGGAGGGGGGCACAGACGAAAAATAAATTGCAGTTGCATAATACAATACATATACTGGTTTTGTTTATAGAGAGACATGTCTTCGCGAGTCCAAAAAGGCTTTGTTGGGACGATGTGCGAGCGTAGCGCGCAACAATTGTGTATTTTACCCCATGATTGGGGTGAAATTTGGTCGAGCCCAAATTTCTCTTGGTCGAAAGGTGGAAAGGGGCTTCTTGCCCTCCAAATTTTCTCTTTAATTTTTTGTCAGAGGCAGTGGCGTAGATTTCTTTTTGACATGGGGGGGGAATGGAGTTGGAATAAAATCTTGAAGTATAGTGGATCCAGCACCTTTTGGCGACAAAATAAGTTTATGTTACAAATGCGAACGAAGCGCGCCAAAAAATTGCTATTTTGAAGCTAAACTGATGAAATATGGTGCGAACGTGGAATAAATGCGCGTGAAGCGCGCGAAAATTTGCACTTTGGGGGTTAAAATGGGCAAATATGAGGTTAATTTGGTCAGAAACCTATATTCAGGCGTCAACATTGGGGGGGTGATTGTATGGAGCACCCCCCTGGCAAAATATTGGGGGATAAATCTCCTCATCCCCCGGGATCTACGCCTATGGTCAGAGGGCACTTTTTTCTTTATTATTTGGGGGGGGGGGCACTCTGCCCCCTGCCTCCCCCTCCGCTGGTTACGATACTGTGTTGAGTGAGGGTCGTTCGTTCTAAACATAGATCGCTTGCTTATCATAGCTCGCTTTACCGTAGCCAACTCAAAGAAACATGAGTCCAGTTGAATAGTTTGATTTGTTATATGATTTCCAATTAATTAAAAAAAATATACCTGGGCGAATTACACAAACTTGTAAACACAAATATCAATCGGATTATTCTTATTAATTTAATAATGTGCAGAAAATTATATTATACTAATTTATATTTATGTATAAGCTATAATAACCGTAACCAGAGCTAACGCTGTATCACATATTTACATTAAAAAAAAACAAGCTATAACACAACCCAAATATATGAGGCGCTCTTCATTCTGGTATAAAAAACTGAAAAAATCACATACACCCCTAGTATATATACACCCTACCCACAAGCATCCTATAATAAAGTGACAAATTAAAATGTTAAATTCGTAGATTTATATCAAATTCACTAATTTTATACTGAATTCACAGATTTAATATTGAATTCACAAATTTAATATTTAATTCACACATTTAATATTAAATACGCAGATTTAATATTTAATTCGCGATATTAACTTTCTGCCCTGGTAACATTCTTCTTAAGACCTTATCCCTGGACATGGTCCAGCTCTCGGGCCATTTGTGCCACAGCACAAGGCGTGCAGTACGTTAGTACACAGCAATCACCGCAGATAGTTCCCTGGAATTTGAACAAGAAAAATGTAGAAAAGACAGAGATAAGTTCCCAGCAAACACAAAAACGTTTTAAAAACGTTTTAAATAAGTTATATTTTGGCTTTTGGTTTAGGTTAAAACGTTTTAATAACATTAAAATGTCGGGTTATATAAAGGTCTTGATAACGTTTTAAAACGTTTTGTATGAAAACACACTACAACAATATTTTGTTAATGTTTTCAAAAAATGTTATTGTAAACTATTTTTGCAAACATTTTTGCCAAATATTTTGTCAATACTTAAATAACATTATGTTAAAATATTTGAACCTAGCAAACACAGAAATGTTCTTAAAATGTTTTTTTTTCAAAACCTTTTAATAACATTTAAATGTCGGGTTATATAAAGGTCATGAAAACGTTTTTAAAACGTTATTGCAAATATTTTGGGCAAACATTTTTCGCAAAATATTTTTTCATCCCCAAAATAACATTCTGTTTAGAATGTTTTGTATCAAGTGTTCAAGAATGTTTTTGGAATGTTATTAAAACGTTTTTATACCCTTTATATAACCCAACATTTAAACGTTTTCTGTAAAACATTTTTGTTTGCTAAGCAGTAGATTATCAAAAATGTTTTTAAGGTTATGAAAACGTTTTATACTCTTAATATACCCTTAATATAACCCGACATTTAAACGTTTTCTGACAACCTTTTATAACCTTTTGCGAATGATGTCGAAAACGTTTTGTGTTTGCTGGGTTAGATATTTATGATATACGGTATGTTACTACTTCAGCAGCAGCAGAACACGGGCTTTTCACGACAAAAATAATAGTCAATAATAGGGACTATATAAAACTCCTCTCTTAGACCTTCATTACTTACTTGGATATGGTTCTCGGCTCTTATTTTGGTTCGCATGGCTATGATACCACCCTGAACACAGTATGGAAGACAGCAGCATTCACCCATCCTTGACGCCAAATAACACTGGTAGTAAGGTCCACACAAGAACGACAAAAGACCTGAAATAGAAATCATTCATTTAGAGGAATATATTACAATGAAATAAACACAATTAAAAAAAAAAGGAAAAAAAAAAAGCGCAGTGATTTATAGTGCGCTACGCACAGGCACAACGTCTAGACCTAAAGCCTCAGCACACTTTACAGGTTGTCGCTGACCACTACGGCCCACATCATTCCATAAACCTTTTAACAACAACACATCAGGGACTTCGCTGCTTCAAGAGCGCACACCCTAGAAATTCCACAAATAACCATCGCAACCAGGATCAGCTCCCCGAGTTTCGTACGTGTTACAACGAGACAATTAACAGTAAGTTCCTTGTCCAGGACAATTCAAAGATAATTTAATTTTTCCACGAGAGCGTACTAACCATCGTCAGGGTTCGAACCCACAACCTCTCGCACCATAGTCGAACGCATTATCGATTGAGCTAACTTGACAGCAACACTTACTCGCTATCTATTGGGCTATTCCAGTTGAAATTCATACACCCCTATGGAAGACATCCCCTAGTCTTTTACACATGGAATGTGAATTTCAAATGCGGTTACCTGAATGAGTGACTCCATTTGAAATATACGCCCCCTGTGCGTGAGATTAATGGCATATCGTCCATGCGGGTTTAAGGAATTCAATTGCAATAGCCCTATGGGGCCAGATATTGCCATCTATAGTAAATACCAGAGAACTTCAGCGGTGGCATGATGTTGCATGTAAATATATACGCACGCGTCATGCAAAAGAGCCAATCAGACATCGATCAGGTTCCGACCAGTCGTAGCTAATTATAATTAGCCAATCAGAACCTCACTTCCGTGTTTGATGTTAGTAAGAGCCACCGCTGAAGTTCTCTTAAATATTACATACGTGAACTCCTGAAAAGTGAAAATTGTACAAACCATGTCTTATTTGGGCATCCAAATGAATATAGCTTGTTGTAACCCGTGCAAAACTTGGGAGCTGAACCAAGCTGTGACAGTCAATTGTGGAATGTCTAGGGTGTGCGCCTCTAAGCATCAAAGTCCCTGAGTTGTTGTTAAATGGTTACGGTCCAAGTACTATGTTTTTATATGACATCACTTTTAGCAGGATTATGCAAAACAAAGAAGCTACCAGCTAGCGTTGTGAAGGGTTATTAGGTCTCTTCAAACCAGGAAATTATGCGGTCACATGATTACGTAAAGAACTAAAATTAAAACCGAACTTGCTTTCTTCAAGGTTTTTGGTTTTAAGAATGACAAATGGTGACCTACAGACAAATGTTAGCTCCATCGATAAGGCGTTCGACTATGGGGCGAGAGGTTGCGGGTTCGAACCCTGGCGGTGCCTAGTACGCTCTCGTGGAGTTAGCTTGAAATTCCCCTGGACAAGGAACTCACTGCTAATTTGTCTCGTTGTAACCCGTACGAAACTCGGGGAGTTGATCCTGGTTGCGATGGTTTTTTGTCGATTATCTAGTGTGTGCGCTCTTGAAGCAGCCAAGTCCCTGAATTGTTGTTTAATGGTTTATGGAATGAAGTGGGGCCATAGTGGTCAGCGACAGCCTGTAAAGTGTGCTGAGGCTTGTGGATGAACGTCTAGGCGTTGTGCCTGTGCGTAGCGCACTATAAATCACTGCACTTTTTTTAATGTATTGGTAATAACGTCAGAATGCTTAGACAGGTCAGTAGAAATCCACGTGCCCAAAACCAATCCTCAAACTCATCACTTGAAACAAGGCAATGGCGCACACTGACATCGCCTGGCTAATAATTACTTGGTACATCAGAGATACTAAAATAAATACCCGGGACTATGTACGAGTTTGATATTCAGACGAAAATCTTTGGATACCGGGGTAGAAAATGATGAATATCTCCCGTACATGATTTTGTCTAAAGAAGCCAGATGTGGTTCCTTGCACTTGAATATGTGTTTTGAATAGATATGATAGTCGTTAGCTAGCGTCTTGAGAAACAACCTTGCGTCTTAAATCAAAACTGACAATAATTCTGATTTTATATGTGCCGACTATATAGCGCAGTGTATAGGCCAATCGTGGAGGTAGTCTAAAAGCAGATGACATATGGCGTACCATGGTCACTCACGCACTAGCGAGGTCAGTCACCCATGGTCACCGGGCTATTGTCAGTAGCCTTAGTCAGATGGCCCATTATGCGTCTCAAAACTATTAAACAGGTCGGAACAAAATGGCCATGCGTGGCGGTGGATTCAACCTACCATGGAGATTTCTGCCATGAAGATATCGGGGCGATGACACTGTGTGGCGGTATAGTAATAGAAAAGCATCTTTCTTAAACGTTTTACTTACAACTGGGAATGTCTTCAAAGCATCCGCATAAGTCGCTATTCCAATCTCTCATATTTTGTGTAATCTGTCGTATATGAAACAAACAAGGCAACACATTTTGTGACAGTCGTCGATTAAGTCGTATTTCGACTGCTCAGTGCCAGAAGTGGGTAAGTGCAAATTACATGTTACTCATGTTGGCAACATATGGACGGTTCATTCTGCCCTCTATAATAAATGTAAGTGAATTTGGGGTCTACGCGTGGTCACTTGCGTCTAATTAACTGTTTAAGCGACCATGTATAATACCCCAAAGTCACTTGCAAATTTGTTCATTACAAGAATGCCTTTCGTTTTCACCACACCAAATTATTGGTCTTACCAAAAAGAGAAAAGGGTTGAATTATTATTTATTTATTTTTCCAAATTTCTTATTGAGCCATGTTGTAAAAATAAGAACCTATCACAAACAACATACCAGAATCAACAACAATACATTCATCATAAATTAATTGATTTATTTATAGTTATTATTGTGATGTGCCCTGAGTAATTTAATTTACTTATTTAATTTCGTTTACAAGTAGAAGCTATTTCATGAGAGATAAGAGAAAGGGGAAAACCAAGAGTTTGTGTGTTGACATGTTTTAGGGAAAACCCCTTCGGGCACAGTAAACAAACCCATTTCTTAAATAAGTGAATGTGACAGAATGGTCTATTAATAGATTATTGGGTTTTTGGGAGTATAAAAGGGCGAAAGTTTTAGTTTGCTCTTTGCAAAATATCATGTAGTTTGTAAACTCTCTATGTGTTGGTCGCTCTGTGCATTTGAACCAGTTTGCATAGCTAATAATGTGCTACGAGGGATTTTGAGACTTGCTGGAGTCTGAATTATAAAACAACACATCTGTTAATAAAGTGGAGCAGTGCAGAAAGAGTGATTGGTGGAAAGCACAATTTTTGGAGATTGTCATCTGTGCAAGGAGTTGAGTTATTTGAGAAAACAGCACCATTTCTGTGCGAAAATTTTTCACGCAAAGGATTTATAAATGCAATACAAGTGTACAGTGGACTTCGCTGAACAGTGACTTTTGCAGGAGAAGTGAACAAGGATATATGTCAGTCGTGAGTCAGTACAACTCATAACATTATCTATTGTGAACGATTTCAAGCATTTTATTGTCAGATGTCACATGTTATCACGCGGGCTCTCTGACGGATATGTAATTAAGCCATACCTGAACCACCTGTGTCTGCCCTGCTCCAGGTTGCTGTGTTATTACCGTTGTCGTCGTGGTTGCCATTTTTTTATCTAGTTTGGGTCCTTACAACGCTCTGCTATTGGTGAAGGATTGTGGGTATATAAAGGCGTCTCGAAGAATTCAGGCTATGATTTATCTGTAAAATTTGAGAGACATAAGAAAAAAAGAGGATTATTATTATTATTATTATTATTATTATTATTATTATTATTATTATTATTATTATTATTATTACTGTTGTTGTTGTTGTTGTTGTTGTTGTTGTTGTTATTATTAGTATTATTATTATTATTATTATTATTATTATTGCTGTTATTATTATTGCTGTTATTAGTATTATTAGTGTTATAATTATTATTATTATTATCTTTCTGTCTGGGTGTCTATCTGTCTGTGTGTGTGTGATACTAGGGGCGACACGTTCCTCAAACTTGGTGGGTAGGTGCAGCTTGACCCATACAGAACAAGTTTGTATTGGTTAGTAGGTCAAGGTCACCCAAGGTCATCTAGGGGTCATCTGAGGTCAAATTAGCAAAAACTATCGTATGGGCATGAAACCTGGTTTTAAAATACAGTCAACATTTAGAGGCACATTTTGGAAGGTCATTTTGGGGTCATCTGGGGTCATCTGAGGTCTATTTAGTAAAAAAACCGCCTAGTTATTATTATTATTATTATTATTATTATTATTATTATTATTATTATTATTATTATTATTATTATTATTATTATTATTACGATCCTTCTTCCTGGGAGTACATAATTATACACATATCTCCCATTTGTCTTCTTTCTATTGAAAACTGGTATAACTGGGTATTTTTGACGCAAAATCCGGCACACAGATTTTCAAACACAATTTACTCGAAATATGTGTTGTCATTAATATACAGAATAGTATGTGATGCTTCCGACGCCTTGTATATAATAATGGTTATGGTTGAACTGCAATGGTACCACTTGGTTCCACAACTCAATATTTATTTCGCTTTCCATACTGCCATTTATCATGTAGGCCTATACATTCATAGTTTCAGCATTATTTATCCTAACATGCCTAAGGCAAGCGTATTGTTATATCGACTGTGTCGGGAATCGATTCCAATTTCTATGGAATAAAACATTATTAAGGGATCTAGAATGAGCGTTTATTGCGTTTCGACAGTATTTTTTGTGGGACATGAGAGCACCTCAGACCTATCGAATTGCATTCTGAATACGAAGCATGTCTTTCTGATCTCAAATAATTTTAATTTTTGAAAAGCACAATATAATACAAATTTTATGACAAATTAAAAAAATTTGATATATTTCAAATTTTTGATATATAACAGTCCTCGAAGCAAATTATATAAATCTAATGATATATTCTTAAAGTGTATGTAGCTGGGAAGAAAAGCCGACGGTCAATTGAAAATTTTGACCTTTCATATTGAAGATATGGATTTTTTTCCCAAAAGACCTAATTTTTTTTGGTGTTTTGGGAAAAAATCCATATCTCCAATACGAAAGGTCAGAATTTTCAATTGATCGTCGGCTTTTCATCCCACCTACATACACTTTAAGTATAAATCATCAGATTTATAAAGTTTACTTCGAGTATTGTTAAATATCAAAAATATAAATTTTTAATGATTTGCCATAAAATGTGTATAAAATTGCGAATTTAAAAAAAATCAAAATTATTTGATATCAGAAGGACATTCTTCGTATTCAGAATGCAATTCGATATGTCTGATGTGCTCTAATGTCCCAAAATAAATACTGTCCAAACGTTCATACCCCAGCCCTTAAATGAGACTGAATAGAAATTTCATCTAGGCCTGTATTCTAGGCCTTGATATTTTAAAGGCCTATTGATTTGCTCATTCGGAAGATCGTAAAAATTATCAAAATTCAGATTTTGATACCTTTGTCTTTGTCATAATGTGCTAACATAGCACGCTAGTGGTTCAGCCGAAAGTCATGTATTTAAGACATAAGACATAATAAGGTCCACTTTTTTTCTGTAACTTAACGTTGTAAATCTGCCCTTTTTTCGAAGGAAAATTCACAAAAGGTTCACCTTTGAGCCCGCCACACCACCCCAATAAATCTACGGGATTGGCTGACAACAAATTGTGTACCAGTCTAAGCCACAATGCATGATTTATGTCAATTTTTGTTAACCAAAAATGATGAAATAATATTAGTACTACAAATGAACTACTGTCAGGAAGGTTTTTGTCCCTTTAAACCGAAATAATGAAACAAAAAAAACCCTCTGATTATTTTGCCCTACAAGCACAACGAATGTGGCTGATTCCAAATAGGTGTAAGTTGGGACAATTGTAAACATCACACATAATACCAGGTTTAAAAACAAAATTATTTTTAAAAGTCATAAGAACTGAAAATACTAGTTATTCAAGCACACTGCGCCTTCAATCACAAACTGTAACACCGTTTTGTATAATTATATCCCTAATCAAAGCACATATATACCTGTGATTCCACAAGTTTGTTCTTCTAGTCCAAACCCTGGTTGTGTCGATCCTTTTCTACTGGTATGAATTGATTCACCGAATGCGCACCTAGATATATCATGTATAGGACCAGAATTGAAGTAATTGATCTAAATAACAATAACTTAACTTGGCAATGACACGACGTGATATCACATAACCTAATATGGATACAAACATCTATACAAAATATTACCTGAAATGATTTTTCACCGCTGAATAAGTTGCAACAATAAATTCCGCTATTCAGCTGAAAACCATACAACCTCTAACCTCTGAAAGACGTGACTTTATTCTTTTACACATGGAGTGTGCATTTCAAATGGGGTACCTCAGGCTCGTAGCCAGGATTTGTGTGTGTGTGTGTGGGGGGGGGTGTGGGGGGTGCTGATTTTGAAAAAGTGGTCTTTTTTCAAAGGGGGGGGGCAATTCTGTGAAAAGTGGACTTTCTTTCCCAAATTTAGACCTTTTTTGACCGCTACGTTAACAAATTCTTAAATTTTTGGACTTTTTATCTCTCTCTCTCTAGGTGCCATATCCTAAGACGTTGGTGATCATGTTATGCCACAATTCTCTGTTATAAGCCATCTCCAGAAGCTCTATCGCTTTATGTTCAGCTCCCCTTTCTTTTAGCCAGTCTTTCAGATTTGATAACCACATCACTCTCTTCCTGCCTCTGCTCCTTGTTCCTTCTATTCTTCCTGTCAATACTAGGTTCTCGAAACCATCCTTTCTGAGGATATGACCAAGGAATTTGAGCTGCTTAATTCTGATTTCACGTAACAGCTTCCTGTTCACATTTGCTCTACTTAGGACATCGTCATTAGACACTTTATCAGTCCACGGGATCTTCATCATTCTTCTAAGGAACCACATCTCGCAGCTCTCCAATCTCCTTTTAATGTCTGTTGTTATTGACCATGCTTCACTTCCATACATTAATACAGGGACGACATAGCAGTTGAGTACCCGAATTCTGGTCACGTTAACAAATTCTTAAATTTTTGGACTTTTTATATACTTTTGCAAATTTGAACTACATGCAACATAAATGACCATACATATATGCTCCCCCCAAAGACCCCTGCTTTTGGACCGTACAGCTACGCAAGACCCCTGAATGTTTCCAAAGCAGAGCGCTGAAAGACACTTTTGAAAATCTCAGCTCTGAAAGACCCCTAAATTGCTCATTTCAACCAGAAGGCCAAAAAAGACCATTGATTTTGACTGTTTGTAGCTCCAAAAGACACCCTTCTACCCGTCAGCTACCAAAACCCACCACCTCAAAATTGATTATGGAAACAATAAAATAAACAAATAAATAAATACGAGAAGAACTTGCGGAACGAAAGTTGTTTCACGTTAATGCGATCATCAGACAACTGCGGACTATTAGCAACTTACCAAAGGGCAGAGGCGGGTTTAAGGAAAAGGGCCTTGTCAGCAAAATATCCTGGGGCCCAATAGTAAAGAGTTGAAATCAGGAACGTACCTGCATTTTTGTCGGGAGGAGAGTAAGAACAAAATTTGATAGTGATCATTAGTTCGGCCCAATGTTATGAGATACGTGCGCATGAAACTTTTCAAGATGCAGGCATAAATAGAATGTCCTCTTGCATGCACGGGTATAACCTTTTCAGTACTATTCTACCCACCGGACCTTTGAACCTCGCAGAAAACAATTAAAGCAATAAAAAGCAGGGGGGTGCTTTTCCAAAATAACAGGTGGGCCTTGTCAGCACTTGCTGATTTGCTGACAGCTTAAATCCGCCACTGCCAAAGGGCTTATCCTGTTAATGCGGACGTGAGAGGGAAATTTGGTCTATCATAGAGGGCGGAATAAGACAGGTATAGCGGACGTGAGAGAAATACTTACATAATATCCTTGATGAAATTTGCGAGTTTGAACTTGTTTTGATGGTGACACTTTGATACTAATTCCGATGTCCTGTTGAATAGTCTTCCTTTGTCCCCGTTAATGATGAATAACTTCTCCGTTAGACAAAATTCTACTCAATGCAACTCAAAGCTAATCATATATGCATATTAGTAGGAACAATAACAGTTCAACTTTCTACTATGTAAAGCTACCACAGTATAAAGACAAATAAATGTCATTCCTTTTCGGTGTCATATCACCTCGCTACACTGTAAATTGGCCAGAACACATGGAACGCGTTCATTAATGTAACGGTTTTTTAACACATGACACGTGTTCAACTTATTTAGAGAACACTAGTGTTAATGTAGAGAACACAGGTGTTATTACCTCAGAACACTAGTGTAACATGTTCTAATCATTTAAACTCTGGTGTTCAAAATTACTATCTATGAACACATCGGACACATGAAAGAAATGTAACGGTTTTTTAACACATCACACGTGTTCAAACATTGATTTTCAGAATGCTGGTGTTCAACCTTTATTTATACATTTTCAAAATCTCATTACTCGACAATAAGCAAATGCATGGTAGTATAAACAAGATAATGGCGGTGACAGTTTGTTATAGCGTTTCCCGGAAGCATTTCCACGTTGTATCGCCATTGTTGTTGTTGTTATTTATATCCCTCCTTCAAAGGAGCACCGTGTATTTCTCGCTGTCACGTCGCAGCTCTCCAACGCCTCTATCTGCTCATGCGTTCCATTTTTGAACACCAGTATTCAATATAATCATTCAGAACACTTGTGACACGTCTGATCAATACTATGTGTTCTACATTATACTAAAAGAACACTAATGTGCAAGGCTTATCATATTTTCAAATACACTAGTGTTCTAAACAGACAATTATGAACACCTCGGACGCGTCTGAGAGGCGTCACCTGTTCGGGAACATTTGCAGTGTACGTTAGGTGACAAGACGATAATCAAAGTGCTCTAACATTATATTGTCCCACGATTTTATTTGATTTTAGCATTGTATAATATAAAGATATATAAATTGTGTATTTTTGTCAATTAAAGTAAAATTTACTACTTAATGATTTATTGATCATTACATGAATTTGACAAATAACTGACACTAAACCAATGTTATACTAGGGATGACCATAATAATTGCATGTTGCCCCTATTGCTACAAAAGATTATTGTCATCAATAATCTGTTATTGTTATCAACAGAAGTATTTTGGTGGTTAAATGGTCAAAATCGGTCAAAAGTGTCCCATTCTGACCGGTCATTGGAACGAAATAAATTGACAAAGTCTAAAAATAGCAATGTGAGCAAATTTGGTATAAGCATATATTTACCTTTTAATATTTCTTTATTTTAATATATATTGTGATGTGCCCTCAGTAATTTAATTTGAAGATTTATCTTTGTTTACAAAGTTACATGAGTGATGACATTTTTTGGGAATTCCCCTCTCAAATTGAGCAAAACTAGTTGAATCATATCTAATTTGGAATATTTGAAAAAACCCTGAGGTTGTAAAGTGAAAATGATGTAATGGAATGCCCCTAAGGAAGTGATGTAATGAGAAAGGTTAATGTTATAATGAAGGCTTGGGAATTCCCAAGATCACATTTGGCTATTAATTCTTGGGATTTTCCATTGCCTGATATATAAGAAAATGTAAACACAATATTGTCACAGTTTATAGTGTTGATCTGGGCTAGCTAGCTAATAAGCTTACAGTCCAATTCCTTCAAAGAAAGGAAATTGCTAACCAGAATTAATTTAAGTAGTCAATGCACTACTACCTGCCGGTGTTTGCGTAAGATTGAATCTTATTCGTGTAAGATGAAGCGGGATTCTTAAATTGACGAATCGCCGAGTAAAAAATCACAAACAACCAATCATCTCACGAGTAGCAAACTTCGACCAATATTATGTAAAGATGTTCTGAGATTTGTCACACCCACGACTACTTATACTTGTAAGATATTGTTGGCTGCGTACCGAGGATATGAAAAGCTCGTCACCAACATCGTAAACGAGGCGTTTTCTAAATTTGTATGACAATGTCCTGTTTTGCATGAGGGTCATTCAAAAAGTTCTACCTCCATCATAATCTCTCTGTTTTCTTACGTGCCAGGAAATTGAAATCACCCGTGATTATACTCTTAAATCTTGGCTACAAAATAAAAGTTATTTGGTCAAAATCTGATTTTTGGAAGCCGACATTTTGACTTTTCATATTGAAGATAATTTGTTATGGTGTTCTTGAAAAAGAAATCGATATCTTCAATACGAAAGGTCAAAATTTTCAATTGATCGTCGGCTTTTCATCCCAGCTACATACACTTTAAGTACATATCATCAGATTCATAAAGTTTACTTCGAGCACTGTTAAATATCAAAAACATAAATTTTTAATCATTTGCCATAAAACTTCAAAAAATCTAAATTATTTGATATCAGAAGGACATTCTTCGTATTCAGAGTGCACTTCGATATGTATGATGTGTTCATATGTCCCGCAGAAATTACTGTCCAATCGTTCATGCCCTACCCTAAAAAGGTGGTGTTGGGGTGAGAGAGTGCATGGTATGGGGACCGGGTGTGCTGTCGCAAATAAAGTATTTCACATTCTGCTGTAAAATTAAATACATGTGCATGTCAATAATTTTATCATAGTAAAAACTGTTTTCTTTGTCACTCAAGACATGTTAAAAGACAAACAAATATTGCACACTTACAGATTAATGAACTTAGACAAGTTCATGAAATATGACAAATTAATGAAATGCACGCGAGCTGATGTCGATGCTTCTAATGCACGAGCCCCGAAGGGGGAGTGCTTTAGACGCTTCAACATCCGCTATCATTGATTTACATGTACAGCCCTATTCCCTAGTAAAAGTGGCACAATTGTGATTTTACCCTTTCGTTAACTAAATATGTCTCAAGATTTAAAAAAGCAAATTGAACAGAACAAACGGTATTTGAGAGCTAAGATTGTTCCCTTGACGTTAATGTAAGCATCATGTCACAAAGGTATTGTCTAATTGCCACAGAGGGCGCTTTTCACTTGCACAACTTTTTTGAGACAGGCTGTAGATAATAATTTATCATGCCATAAGAGAGAAGGTTTATTACTGACCTGGAACACTACTCCCGATTCCAGAAAAACACAGTGATATCTTCTTGATTAACAATGTAATTATCCCGTGTTTCCAATGAAACAGCTAAATTGTAATCCTTTATTTAGTTCTAAGTGGCAATAAAAGTGTTTATTTAGTCTTAACAGGCAATTAAAATTTTAATAATTTTGCAATTTGAAAGAAAATTTGCTAAAATCACACACTCAATTGTGCATGTTTTCCAACAATTGCAATCACAAAATTCAACGACTTAGCATAAGTCTAAGCATTCAAAATGTTACCTATAGGCTAATGAGTTTGCTCATAATTCTAATATTTTATGTTTCATTAAAATAATTGGTTAGAAAAGATAATAAACACTGTACTTTAAACAAATTAAATGAGCATATAACCTGAAATTAGTCTAAGTACAAGTGTATAAGTCTCAAGGCTTGATTGTCACAGCGTCATGTTTTTGGCCATTATTTCCAAAAAAATTACGACTTTAACTCTCAGTTAGCTAAGGATCTAGCTATGTTCCATTTGGCAAAACAGGATAATATTTTTGTTGTAATAAAACAACAAACAAACAAACAAACAAACAAACAAACAAACAAACAAACAAACAACAACAACAAAACAAAACAAAACAAAAAAAAAAACAATAAAAAACAACAACAAACAAAAAAAAAAAAGGAAAACAAAAACAAAACAAAAAAAAACAACAAACAAAACAAAAAAAAAAAACAAAAACAAATAAAAAATAAACAAAACAACAACGCCAAAAAACCCAAAAAACAAAACAAAAAAGCAAAACAAAAAACAAAATAAAAACAAAATAACCACCCCCCCCCCCAAAACAACAACAACAGTGCTGTATTTTTCTGGAATAAGGAGTAGTTCTAAAAATAACCTTTCAACCAAGTTCATTCTTTAGTGCTGAAAATAACCTTCAAGTCAAGTTCATTCTTTACACTAAGTAGTCAAAACAAATCAATCTCTTTGTACAAGACTCAATGAACCATTCAATAACTGAATCGGACAAAGCTTCGTAATCGAGCAACTAACACAGGGTCCACAGTATGCGCATCTATCAGGACACAATTCTTTAACCCTAATACATTTGTACATTAATTGAATGACCTATTTTTTGGGTACAAAAACTCATCCTCTGCAACTTGAGGTTAAATTTTGCACTATGATTGTTTAATTGAGGTTATTGGACTATGCCATTGGGATGATGCCATTGTAGTCCATAGTGTAATGTAATAACCTGCCTTATGTCTAATACATGAGGAAGTAAGAAAATATATGTTAAAGACGTTGCAACATGGATAATATATCAAAACACTATATATTAAGTGCAATAATTCTTCTGATTTCTGATGGTAAGTAATTTAAATTGTATTTTTTACATTTTGCATTGAAATGATTATTAATAATATATAGCCACGCTGCTGGGCAAAAAGGAAATTGATATACATTCGTGACTCAACTAACAACATGTATAATAAATTAGAATCATAGTGCAACCTGGTATATCATGTATATGTACCAGTTTAAAAAAATAAAGTTATAACATCTTTTAACAAGGTATTAACGTGTTTGGTGAACTATTTAGTTAAATCTGAAAATAGATCATTTAGGAAAATTACTAGCGGATGTTATCTGTTTTTAAGTCATTATCACAGAGCGAGAGAGTGAGAGAGACAGAGAGACAAGGGTAGAGAGAGCGAGAGAGAGAGAGAGAGAGGAGAGAGAGAGAGAGAGAGAGAGAGAGGCGAGAGGGAGAGAGAGAGAGAGAAATTGTCGGGAGGGGGAGAGTTCTTCTGGAATGAACCAAACCTGCCTGGTTATCGAATTAATCAGTGACAAGGTTATCTCTGAATTTGACCGGTGCTAATTGATGTTTTAATGTTATTGCATTAATTAGCACCTGTCAAATTCAGAGCTAACCCTGTTACTGATTAATTTGATAACCAGGCAGGTTTGGTTCACCCCAAAAGGACTGCTCTAAACACTTAATCAAGTTTATTTTCAACACTCTAACAGAGGCACTTTGTCAAAGTTGCTTTGAAACAACTGGTGGATCAGATTCAGGTTACACATTTGTAAGACCCTTCGTACCGTCATTTCACGACAAGTTTTCATTTCGAGTTCAAGCCCAATCCAGCGCATATCTTATGGTGTCGTCTGAAGCCTATGATACCGTGGACGTCAACAACACTGGGGAAGTTTACATTGTTGGTAAGAATAATAATTCAAACGTCATCACCGCATACAGACGATTAACGTATATGTATAAACCAACCTCTATATAATCCGTAAAGCGCCCTCAGTCATTCGCCAAGAGCCGGATAACAATGTCAAAATCTAAGAGGGGGACTGAAGTTTCATAGTCTACACATGCGCGACCAGAGATTTTCGAAACATAACCCTTAACGAGATTTGCATTTTAAAGGAAAATTAACCATTAAGTCATTTCGATGTTGTTATCAACATTGGGTTTAAGGTTAGGGTAACAAAGAGAATTGTGACTGGCGTTGACAATTTCAAATTCGGTCCGTAATTGATTTGTGTGTATCCTGATTTTATTTCGCAGAGATAGGGTATGTCACAATTACAGGACAACGATCTCGTCTGAAAAGGAAAACGTGGTCAACTTTTGGCGCAATCGAGAACACAATCATAGACGTCGCTCATCAAACAAACATCTTGTCTTCATCTCAATTCCGTCCATTTTACATTCAAATATTTTCCGCGGGACAATTATTAGTTGGACTGGATGATGAACCTTTTCCCTTCATAACAGCTTTTGCTCCTAGTGCGTTTCAGAATACACAATACGTAGGAATAAGAACAGAAGGAAACACTGGCACTTGGGACTTCTGTAACAATGACGGTAGGTATAATTGAAGACCGAATTAAAAACACTAGTTTTCGTCTGACGTCAGTGTAAAGGCGCGACGTGATTGGTTGCTGACCTGCGCAGTACGGCATCTTTGGTCTGGTTGTCAGGACGTCATACGCAAATAGTCTTTTTAATTCGGTCTTCAATTATTAACGCACATCCGAACCTCTTACGCTGGAAAACCTCAGATCTGGCTTGTGAAATTTGCCTGGTAACGCAGCCAACTTCATATTCAAAGTTATTGCACTGCACATCGAAACCTTCAAGAAATAATAATTATAATAACAACAATCGCGTATGACAAATGCCTGTAGGCACTTTACACATGATATGACTAAAACACTAATACAGTGAATAATCTAAGGGATAAAAAGTAAAAAAAAGTAACAACATTATTATGATAACATTATTACTGAAAATACTGTGTAAAAAGATATGCCTTGCTCAGTGACGAAGCTTGGTACAGTATTAGGTTGTTTCATGTTAAAAAGAAAGACAGCACATTCTCTAGAAGTGCGATCTTCAGAAGACACATTAAAATGTTTTGCACAGTTGTTTGCTTAACTAATATACTGTCTATTTTATGTCGATCTGATATCGTCAAATGAACTCTCATTATAATGGACAGAGTAAAAACACTGAATTGCAAATCCACATTTTGATAATATTATGTTTTGTATGCCTGTAACAGACCAATCCCTCCAAGAGTTATCAGTCGACAAAGAAGTTGTTGTGAGCACTGCACCAAATTCCGATGGATCGATAATTGTCGACGAGAATACCGAGAACACACAGCTTGATTATTGTTTACTTACAGGTGAGTCTAATGGTTTGGATGTCGCTGGTTCGATTCCTGATTTGTGCCGGCACTTGCTAATTTCTTTTGTGACAATTCTATGATTATATCGAAGGTTCAGAATTCTGTACACTTAATTTTCTCGGACTTCCATCGGTTTATAGCAGTCAAGGTAGCTCAATCGATAAGGCGTTCGACTACGGTGCGAGAGGTTGCGGGTTCGAACCCTAGTGGTGTCTATTACGGTCTCATGGAAAAAATTGAGTTAGCTTGTAATTCTCTTGTACAAGGAACTTACTGCTAATTTTCTCGTTGTAACCCGTACGAAACTCGGGGAGCTGATCCTGGTTGTGAAGGTTATTTGTGGAATGGCTAGGGTGTGCGCTCTTGTAGCAGCAAAGTGCCTGAATTGTTGTTAAATGTGTATGGAATGATGTGAGGCTGTAGTGGTCAGCAACAACCTGTAAAGTGTGCTGAGGCTTGTTGATCAACGTCTAGGCGTTGTGCCTGTGCGTAGCGCACTATAAATCACTGCGCTTTTTTCTTTCCGATCCTAGCATATATTAATTTGTGTCTCGCATTGTCTTACGCCCTGCTAGGGTGAAGCATATAGGCCGCTTCCTTCTTCACTAAACCTTTCTGAAAATTCACTGATATACTCTCTAAATGTGAAAGAGTGAAAAACAGCTCAAAAAGAGTGGGTTTTCCACTCCTCCTTGAGCTGTATGAGTGACCACTCCTTTAGAGTGAAATTCACTCTTCAAAAAGAGTGAGGAAATTCACTCGAAAAAAAAGAGTGAATAAAATCACTCTTTAGGGAGAGTGAATTTCACTCCAAAAGGAGTGGTCACTCATACAGCTCCAAAGAGGAGTGGAAAAACCACTCTTTTTGAGTTAATAGCTCTGAAATAAAGAAGTGAATGAGACTGACAAAAAATAATCACAGAAATAGGCACAAAATGTTCATTCATTCATGTATTTTTGTGAGCAAAGGAATTAAAACACAATAAGTATTTTTACATGTTAATTAAGATTAAAATGGTAATTTTGGCATGCTTAAAAGCTTAGTGACGTAGGACTATAGGCCTAGCATCACACATGCAGGTAGACGTGCTGTACTATAGTAAAGCCTTTTGAGACTGGTCAGACATAGAGGCCTATAGTCCTCTGTGACTTTTGGCATCACACATGCAGATATAACATGCTGCAGTATATAAACATGATAAATTAGAGACTGGTCAGAGATAACATGCCTATGCTTTAGCCTGGCCCTATGGCCTAAGCCTAGCTAGGTATGGCCTGGCCTTGCTGCATGTGATCCTGTGGCTACTGGTATGTATAGCATGACTAGCGTATCGGACTCGGAGATGTGATCGGGTACATACTAACAATAAAAACGCTGACGCAGTATAACAAACATTACACAAGTACACTCAATCATTTACAGGTTTATGATCGAAGTAATACATGTACCAGGTATGCATAGCAGTCCATGAGTGTGCCACCGTAATGCCGGACCGACAATGTGAATCAATGTGTTCAACAAATGAAGAAGCTTCATGGGTACAATTATCACCTTTGAGACAGTAACATCAGATTTTAGTTGTCGATTACAATCTGCAATGATTCAACATATAAATAAAATAGTTCAAAGTATACTTACCGACGAAAATATTGGCTATTTCTTCGCCAAACTGCCTCGCCCATTCCTGACTACTGACAACTCCACCGCCATTGCATGCTGCAACGATTAATTCGCCGAATGAATAATCACAATTTTTTCATGCGAAAATCCGGCTTTCTGATTGGCTGTACGAACTGTGGATTCACTCCGCAAAGAGTGATTCTGATTTCACTCTGAAATTGAGCGGTAATTTTGGATCACTCTGTAAGGAGTGAATCTAGATTGACCGAGTAGAAGCTTTTTTTCACTCTAAAAGAATGACTAACCACTCGAATAGAGTGAGAATGAAATCACTCCAAGTTCCGAGTGAAATTTTCACTCTTTTACATTTAGAGAGTAGATATTCAGTAATCATTAATTTAGCCTCACGGTGTTTCTAAATCCAATTCAAAATACTATAGGAAGTCCAGTTATAGACATGCACCCAGCTCTAAATTGCAAATTTTATCATATTTCCAGGGGTGACGACAGACCCGTGGGTGAGGATTGATCTTAGAAAAGTGTATGATGTTGGTTTGGTGGAGATAGTCGTCCCATCAGCGACGAATCTGGCCATTGAAGGTATTTACTACAACTTTTATAAGTGAATTACAATTATTAAGAAATAAGTTGAATCAGTGATGTGTATTAAAGTTGTACTAAAATTAACGAATTAAAGAAATAATATACGATTTACATCAAATTATAATTTTGTTCTTCTTAATACTTAAAATGCTGAATTAATAATATCAGTGATCGTCAGGAAAGGTTTCTGTCCATTTGAAGCCGAATTAACAAAATTAATGTCTGGAATATAAGCCGCATATTTACGTATGCACCTTAAAGTGAATTTCTAGAGTCATATTTGATCGACTTTACTGTAGCTGCTTTTAAAAAGGTTATAAGGCTTGAAGAAATTTCCTTTTGTTATATTGCCCAGCGAATAAGTTTGAAGGGGCCACTGTGCACGTAGGATCCTGTAACAGTGACTTTACTGCGCTAAATCACCAATGTGGGCTAGCTGTGACGAAGAAGGAACCCATTATCAACAAACCTGTCCTACGGAAGTGTCCAATAAACTCGTTTGGACAATATGTCTACATCAGTATCGCAGGGAATATGAAAGAAATTGTGGTGTGTGAAGTCATAGTGTATGGAAGAGAAGGTAGGACCAGTCTTATTCTCTCAGTTCTATATGAAGCCCAATCGTCATCGTAACTTCTGGTTTTTGAGAGCAGTTTTGGGACACTTGGACCTTTGACATATCAAAGAAATTGCTCTAATTGTTATTAATTCATTCATCATTATAATATTGTTATCATTAACAATATTTAAAAAAATTGATTAACGTAATTATTCATATTTTTTAAAACAATTTTTATTTTAATAAAACATTTCAGATAATATTTTGTACGCACAAAAACACTTTTCCCGATAGATCAGAAGGCAAAGTGTCCCAAAACTGCAAAAACTGTCCCATAATGCATTGCAAATTTCAATGCCAATTATTAGTTTATTGGTAAAAATAAAAAATAAGTCAGTAAATATTTGATAAGATTCAAAAGTTAAAGATGGCACTACTTACTTCGGAGCCTTCATTACACATTATTTTAGCTGAGTATCATGATGTAGTTCTCTCCATGAAGAAATGGCTTTGACATACAAATCACCTTGTTACGAGAAATGGCGTAGTCATTACTTTTTCTAATTGGAGACAACTTTCAAGAAGGCAGAAGTTGACGAATGATTGTAAAAAATGTGTTAAAAAGTACAAAAAAAGCATTAAAACCTAAAATATCAGGACGACCAGCATCACACAGGGGAGGCAAGACTTCTCACTTGGGGGACGCTGCCCCCCAGTGGCGTAACCAGTGGGGTGGCCGGGGGGGCAAGCTGCCCCCCGGACACAAAAAAACTGGGAAGAAGAGCAAAAAATTGGGAAGGGAAAAGGGGAAGGAGAGAAAAGAGGGAGAAAAAGGGAAGGAGAAGAGAAAAAGGGGAAAAGAGGGAAGAAGAGAAAGGGAAAGAAGAAAGGAAAAAAGAGGGAAAAAGAGGAAGGAGAAGAGAAAAGGAAAGAAAGAGGGAATTTGAAATTTGTACTCTGAAACACTGATTTTTAGCTTCTAATATGCCAAAACCAGGAACCAGGCTCTGCCCCTTTACACCTGCCGGGGCTTTGCCCTGACCCCACCAGGGCCCCTAAGACGGGCCCCTGGACCCCACCCGTTTAACGCTTCACGGCAAGCCGCTCGCGACTTTTGGTCAAGAATTGGGAAATTTTTCAATCTTGCCACCCCCGGAAGGTCAGGCCTGGTTATGCCCCTGCTGCCCCCTCCCACCTGGCTACGCCCGGTGTCTACGCAACTGGTTACAGGGAATCGCGGTAGTGTGCATTATACTATGAGGTCTCTGGACTTTGAAAATATATATCTATATGTACAAAAGAAACTCGGCTGGTTCAACAAAGCTCAGATGAATGTCTCGTAGCGCTATACATACTAAGAGCATTTTTACATGACCATGTTTACAGTTGCAGGCACATTGACACCATCTCTAAGGGCTACGTTATCATCAGCAACAGATGAGGCACAAACTGAAGGAGGTGTTGTATCAGTTGTAATCAGTCGAATCGGAGATACTCGATCCTGTTGCACAGCCGGTAAGTTATATTGAAATATCACGGAATGCCAAAAACAGAAGAATCCGGCAACATCCTAGCTTCGATACTGAGCTTCGGGAGAAGAGTGTCCAAATATATTTTTGGATCTTACTCGTTTTGTATATTGATTGTGAGTGTCTCTGATGACACCAAATAACACTAGCTGACAAACCTAGAATTCAATTTCAAAATGTTTTCAAAGTAGAACCCAATCACGCTTTTTAAAGTATGGCGGGCACAAAAGGAGAGGGCGTACTTTTATTTGGGTAATTTAAATCTTGTTTTGCCTTCCCAACTGACAAAAGATTACCCAAATCAAAGTACGCCCTCTCCTTTGTGCCCGCCATACTTCAAAAAGACTTATTGGTGCAATGTTAAAAGTGAAAGCAACTAAAAAGCAAAACTTGAATTTACTTTATTTGACAGATATCAACACTGATTTAAGCACAGCGACAGAGAATGTCGACTTCTCCCTGCCATACGCTAGACTAAATTTCAATCCAGGACAGATTTTACAATACGTTAATGTAATTCTCACAGACGATAACTTGCACGAGCCACGTGAGCAAATAACTTTAGAATTGCACAATTCAGTAGGAGCGACAGTTGCAGTTGGAGAGGTGACCGTGACGATATTGGATGACGATGGTAAGGTAGAAAGATGATATGGCTTTTTTGTATTTAGATCACTCTCTATTTTGTTGTAGAAGTAGTGATGTAACAGAGGCAATGGTTTTACTCTACTTTTGAATGTATTGCTCTGCACTAGACGCGACGCCGTACATGATAAAGACCTTGATCGTAATTTTATAGAATTTTCACATCATGCTGATCACCCGCACCAGCCCTGTAAGATAAGTGCCTTTGAAAAGAGTGGTATCGTCGTCAATTTATCATTGAGCAGATACATATCTGATGAGTGTATCCTGCTTATAGTGCTGTGCGATACATTCAAAGATAGTGCAAACCCATTGTTATGGCAATTGCGTAACTTCCTCTATACAGCGATATGTTTTGCAACATAAACTGAAGGAGTTGTATCTTAATGTTAATGGGATGCGCATGACTTCACAGGAAGCTCAGGATATGGGTCGAGCTGTGTTTGATGCCAATTGGCCATAGAAGTAGTGATATATATAACAGTATTAATTACCATAGCGATGGAATTTGAATGTATTGCTCTGCACTAGACGACATTGCTATGGAAATTAATCATGTTACATCACTACTTCTACGGCGAATACCAACCTTTGATACAGAAATTAACATACATGGTTAATTAGATAACAAACAGAGACTCAACAGATTTGGTTGTATTTGTTGTACATATTGGGCTGGTTTGGTAAAATGTTGCACCGTATTCTAACAAAAGTGATCACAGCCCAATACGTGCAATTGGGCTTGGCGACAAGGAACAATCATATGTACGAACAAGTTAATTATTGACCCTAACAGCCCTGAGTACTACAAAATACTACAAACAACTTTGCTGCGCGTGCGTGCATCCCACGGGATGCGATGACGCAATCACCCTAAGTAATATATAGGCACGCTTTCGTTGGCCCGCCAGCGAAAGACCCGTGGCTAAGTGTCACCGACCTAGTGCTTGGCATGCGAGGGGTCTCGGGTTCGAATCCCAGCAAGAACAAACAACTTCTTTATTTTGTTTTCTCTCTTTATTCCTTCCTTCTTTCCCTTCCAGTCGCCAAAAAGCCCTTTGGACGTTAGAGTTAAATAGCGTAAATAATGAGTAGGATAGATTATCCTTGAATTTAAAAATAAGTACCAACATATATTTAGCACATAATATATAGTACACATTATACACATGTATTAAGTTTGAAAAGTACTTTGTATTTGGCTTTCCCCCTCAGATTTGTTCGGGTTTGAAACTACACAATATGTTATTGATGAAACAAGTGGCTCTCAAGATATTATCATCACCAGACAAGGAGAGCTCGCTGACACTGTATCTGGGCGTAAGTAATAAAGCCATAATGTACGAACATACAATATGAACACTTGTTAATTATTTTCAAACCTGATTTTTTTTGCATATTTGTAATCTTTACACATGTCCCAATTTGCACCTAAGTGGAATCGGCCAAATTTGTTGTCTTTGTAGGTCAACAGAGAAAATTTCGACATAAAAAAATTATAACTTTATGTCCTCCAAAAGAACTGCATGTTAAATGGTCAAAATAACCAGTGGGGTTTCTTTTACTTTACCTTGTTATTTCAGCTTAACAAAATTAAAAGTTGACGGAAATCGTACATTAAGGTTTTAAAACATGCATGGTTGTGAATTATATGTATACATTAGCTCAATCGGGGAGCTGATCGCGGCTGCGACTGTTAATTTTGGTGTGTATAGGGTATGCACTTATTAGCTGCAAGTCTCTGATTGTTGCTAAATGGTTTATTTGGTGTGTCTTAGGCCACAGTGGTCAGCGAATTGTGTGCTGAAACTTGTGGGTTTATGTCTGTGTGTATCGCTCTATAAACCACTGCGGTTTTTTTAGATGCCCATTTTATAGCATATCAATCGAAGTGGCTATTGTTCACATCTTGGATTTATTCACAACCCACCCACTCCACACCTAACCAACGAAACCAACAAAGTTTCAACATTTTCCAAAAAAACATTTTCGACGTGGAATACCTTTGTTACTTGTATCACCCTAAGTGGTCAAGTCATGATTACCATACTGAGCTTGCTTAATTAACAAATCCATGACTAATCTCATTTATTATATTTGTCTGTCCACAGATGTTACATCGCAAACTGGAACAGCCCAAGGAATGATTGATTTTGACAATTCGATCCAAGAATTTACGTTCCTCCCTAATATTGAGAAATCATCAGTCATTATATCAGTGTACGATGACAACATAACGGAGGGAACAGAGATGTTCTCTCTTAATTTGGAGCTGATAAGAGGGCATGGAATCATTGATGAAAATAGAAATGTAGTGACAGTGACTATAATTGATGACGAATCTCCATCTCCAACAAGTACGTTATATTATCTGCCTATGATTTGTGAGCCCTTTCGTGTAATTAAACAAAAGAAGATAGACCGACATTCTGACTGGATGGGAACAATCTCTCCGTATCGGGGCTGAGTTTCAATTTCATCATTTTATTACTTTCGTTTTGATTTGAGATAGATTAAACAAATTATTGTATTGAATTATTTAGTATTAGCAATGATTGACACAAATATTTTCTTTGTTCTATCAAAATAAATCACTTTACTGCTTCATAATATTCGACAAGGCTTTGCATATAAATCAGAAAATTTTGTCAATTTGCAACAGCCCCACTTTGCTCAAGAAAGGCTACTATTTATTGGAAGATGCTATCTAAAACATATCACATAATCGCAAGCTCATCAGCTTCTTAGGATTCCTTACTTCATAACTTGGCACATTAGGAAAACCTTTAGGTACATCTACAGGTAAGATTCTTGACTGCAGATATGTGACCTGCTACAACGAAATGAGAATAAAGTCGGAAGTTGGTAGTTTCGAGACATCCTGGCTGCTGTAATGATGTTCTTTGTTTGCCATGCACCTGTACAAGCCAGTAGTATGTCCTTTTGTGAATGGCCTATTGTGCCCCCATTCAAAAAAGGACATACACTATTGCCTTGAGCCATGTGAAAAAGAACACCAACGCAGCAGTCAGGGCGTCTTGAAACTACCAACTTGCGACTTTATGCTCATGTCGTGGTAGCAGGTCACGTATGGAAACACGTACAGCCTCTGATGAGGTGTATGGAAAATCGTGAACACCGTGAAGGGCGGGTTACAGAACAAATAATCTGTGTTTCTGTTTTGCCAAAAATCCTGGAAAGAATCTGTAGTTTTGCAAATAAATCGTTCCTGCTGAATTATATTATCAAGATAATCTATGATAATGTGCAATGAATGAATCATTAATTGCATATCTTTCATTACAGCTGAATCCATGATAATAGGATCTTGCCAGCAGCTTCAGTGTAAAAATGGGGCTTCGTGTGAGGAAAGCAATGGACGATACGTGTGTGAATGCATACAGGGATATCAAGGAGATGATTGCTCAGGTAATATTCAAAAACAGGTTTCTATTTAATTTTGTTATGTGTCTTTCTTGTGTTTTTGATTTGGTATAATATTGATTGGTGAGGAGAAGATTTAGCATATAGCAAAGTTGTATGGTAACAATTTCTTTGGGATTAAAGACGCACATTAGTACACCTATTGCATACCTTAAAACATGACATGACACTTATATTTGGGTCAAAATAGATTGCTGTTTCATCTCTACACTTATGATAATGTTTTAATTATGTCCTTTAGTTTTATCTCTGTTCTTCTTCTATTTGTTTAATGCAAGTTTTTTTTCCAAATCCCTTTCAGAGCAAACATCATCAACCTGGTTCAGCACTACCAATATCCTCATCATCGCCGGTGTTGGTATCGCCATCATAGTCATCCTCATCTTGGCTGCATTCTGTTGTTACAAGAAGAGGAAGACGTCAGTCAAAAGAAGTCGAACCATTTCTCAACAAGGGATAGTTACTAATGATTATCTCACACCAATGGGGCAAAGTAATCCGCAATTCGAACTCTGGGTAGGTGAATCTAGTATATCATTGAGTCCAAACATTAAACTTGTAATGGTTCTCCGATTTGAAATATGAGAACACAAGTCATTTTTTACAGTGCAAAAAAAAAAATCAAGCACCAGACGCGCAGAATCCTTTAAGGGCAGCTTAAAAACTTGACCGCCGGTTGACCTGCGGTTGATAGCGCTTGGACCGCGTTGCATTGTTTAGAACAATCGAAACCGACTCCAATTGGGTGGAACCGGTGGGCAACCAGCGGTCGAGTTTTGAAACCGTCCCTAAGCATAATACACAAGTCGTGTAAGCCCAAAGTTACGGTAATTGAAGATGTCTATTTCTTGAGGAAAGCTATTCCAGTTGAAATCCATACACCCCTATCTAGGACATGACCTTAACCTCCCACACAGGGAGTGTTAATTTCAAAAGGGGTTAACTTCATTTGAAATCTATACTCCCTATGTTGGAGATTAAGGTCATGTCTTCCATAAGGGAGCACGGTGGCCGAGCGGAACGGGCACTGACTCATAATCGGAAGGTTGTGGGTTCGAGCCCCGGCGACGCCATCGTGTTGTGCCCTTGAGTAAGGCACTTTATCTCGATTATTCCTCTCCACCCAGGTGTTTAAATGGGTACCGGCATTCTTAAATGCTGGGAAGGTAACAGACTCGCTGTAGAGGAGGTGTAGCGATCCCCCTATAGCAACATTACATGGAGGGAGTCTGGCCCAATCGCCAATGAAAGAGAGATGGGCACTCCGATCACTGTTTATACAGGGTCGTCTCCTTTACCTTTTTTTGTACCTTCCATAGGGGGTGTATGGATTTCAAGTATCATTGAAAGCAAAATATTGCATAGCTTATGTTTGAATAATTACAATGCTTTAACTTTGTCCCACCAGGAGGTACCAACACTGGACTCTGAGAGCCGAAAGTGTGAGATACAACGGTCTAGGATACGATTACATGAAGTTATTGGTAGTGGAGCCTTCGGTGAGGTGTACCTAGCAACGGCGCGTAATATTGGACGGGATAGGGAACTGAGTCATGTGGCTGTCAAAGTATTGAAAGGTAAAGATTACGTATTCAGTGAATAGGATAAGTGAAATTAAATAATAATGATGGCTGTAAAAAAAAAAGGAAGAAAAAAACAGTGGCATACAGAGTAAAATTGGTACTATTGCATGATTAAACAGCCATCTACTTTTGCACAAGGTTTTTGCGAATATCTGTTGGCATTTTAACATAATTATCTGTTAATATGAAACGTGTATAATATTTAGTCGCAATAAAGAGTTTGTTGCTAGTTCACTTATGATAACACACGGCTACTATGCTTCGTCATGGGTATCACGTTGTCAGAATGAAAATATAGTACTATAAAACAGAAAAAAGTTATTCTGTTGACACATTTACCTCAACTTTCAAGCTTGGCATACGAGAATCAGATTGATGTAACGTTTTCTTACAGATTCAAAAGAACAGTCCAGTGATTTCATGAAAGAATTGAAGTTCTTGCAATCCTTAGATCCGCATCCAAACATCATTGGCTTCGTTGGCTGCTGTACGGACAAAGGTAAGTATTCAAGGTTTCATGCCACTCAAGCAAAATCAATCGGAACTCCAAAATATTGATTTTGAGATATAGCCAAACAAAGCAAATATTTCCTTTTGTTTCCTGTTGATTTGGAAACTCTTTAATTGCTCATATCTTTGGAACTGGTTGTTCAATTTTAATGGGATTTTCTGCAAAATCCAGCCTAGTATGTCCTTTGTGAATGGGGCACAATGTGCATTCAACAAGGACATACTACTGGCTTGTACAGGTACGGTTTAAACAAAGAACATCAACTCGGCTGCCAGAAGGTCTCGAACCTACCAACTTAACTTGCGACTTTACACTCATTTCGTGGGAGAGCAGGTCACATATTGTTAACATGACCGGGTGATAGAAAAAAATAGGAGTAAATTCTACATTTATTCTCTTATTTATAATAATATTTCTCAGTGATGTTATCAACCTATCATTGAAATAAGAAGTCAATCATGGTTAGCTCAAAAAGTGTTCATATAGATAAATCCTAATAAACACAAAACTGTTCTTAAAGCGTTGTAAACACGTTTTGGTTTTATTCAAAACCTTTTAATTACATTTAAATGTCGGGTTATATAAAGGTCGTGAAAACGTTCTGAAAAGGTTTCTGTATGAAAAAACATAAAACATCATTAGAAAAATGTTGTCAAAATGTTTTTTGAAAACATTTATTGCAAAATATTTTTGTCACCTCTAACATTATGTTAGGATGTTTTGCATTAAGTTTTCAAAAATGTTTTTGGAACGTTATTAAGACGTTTTATATAACCCGCCAATCGTTTTCTGTAAAAAGTTACACGTGTTTACAGAGTTGGTGGCAAGAATAAAAGCAGCATAAAGGGTAACGATATAATGTCATTTATAAAGTAAAACAAATCAAAATTACAAAAACACCCTTGATCTTATCAATGTTATTCAGCTTTTGTAATTAATAAGTTTAAGGGGGTACTACACCCCTCGTTAAATTTGTGTCTATTTTTGCATTTTTCTCAAAAACTAATAACTCAGTGGTAACAAAAGTTATGTATATTACAGGGGCAAGGAATCTAATTACTACACTGGAATTCGTTATTTATGATAAGAAACGAGGTACCGCTAGGATGTACCTCATTTCCTATCATATATACTGAACCGCTTGTCTTGAGTCACTAACATTTCAGTGTAGTAATTGCTTTCCTTGCCCCAATAATATACATAACTTTTGTTACCAGTTATGTGTTATTATTTGTTGAGAAAAATGCAAAAATAGTCACAAATTTACCACAGGGGTGTAGTACCCCTTAAGCAATTTCAGTTTAAGAAAGAGCTTCAAGCAAGGTTGTGTTTCCAACTCCAACACTCTTCTTTTCAGAACCTTACTACCTTGTGCTAGAGTACGCACCAAACGGAAACTTACGTGAATATCTACATTCCATCAGGAAGGAACCAGGGGAACAGGTGTTACAGCCTAAGGAAATTATAGGATTTGCTTTCGATGTTTCTAAAGGAATGGAATATATATCTTCTAAAAATGTAAGCTATCGCTAAGAATGTCAACAAACATTATTAAGTATTTAATTTTAGGATCTTCTAATCATCGACGCTTATTTGATACAATACAATACAATACAATATAATACAATACAATACAATACAATACAATACAATGCAATACAATACAATACAATACACAGGGCATTTGCGCCATTGCCGAAAGGCTCAGAGGAGAGGGCTTACAACTTATAGACCTTAATACTACATTGTTTCTTGACGAAATTAAATTTAAAAGTAAACCTAAGATTGTTTCTTAGTTATATCAAAATGTGACATTAAAATAATATCTGTTTGTTTTCGTTGCTCATAAAGTGCGTTCATCGAGACTTGGCGACAAGAAATATCTTACTTGGTGAGGAAAAGGTGTGTAAACTCAGCGATTTTGGGTTAGCGAGAGACATGGAAACAAAGCACCTGTATGAGATGAAATCCGATGTAAGTTATTAGATGTATTTGCGAATGACAGTGACTTTCCAAAATATATTCAAACAGCAAATACTTTTCAACATACTCATATTATACCTCAACTACATAATGAGAACGAACTTCTTTACGATGTAGATTATGTCATTATTATAACCAACTTTACGAGTGAAATTAGTTTTTAAAGGAATTCTCCGGCAATCACAACAGTGTGCCTTATATGTTAGGAAAATTATTATCAAGCACGAATCACATGTTTTTATTTTAAACAAACACATATTGACGATAAAATGAATAAAAACAAATTCAAAATTCCCGGGTGCCGAAATTGTCTGGTGCAATGACGCCCCAGTAATACAATAAAGGCTGGCGACAGTTGAGCATATTAATAACCATGACGTCATTGCCCTAGACAATTTCGGCGCGGGAATTTTTAATATCGCTTCTTGAGAGACAATTGTTTTTATTCGTTTTTTATGGTCAATATGAGTTTGTTATAAATAAAACCATGTGATTCGTTCTTGACTTCCTTTAATGACAGACGTAATGTATGTTGTACATTACTAGGAATATGAAGAAATGGATATCAGTGGTAATAAATAACGAATACCGAAAATGTGTTATGAGATTAACCATATCGTACACGTGTGGTCATGTTGATAAGGTGCTCATTGATATTTTTATGGTCAATAATGTTTCAGAGTCGAGTACCCGTCCGTTGGTTAGCTCCTGAATCAATCAAAGACAACAAGTATTCAATTAAGACGGATGTCTGGTCCTTCGGTATAGTTCTATGGGAACTAGTTACTATGGGTGAGTTTGCAAACATCTTAATCGAAGACCCAATGTCAGTTGCTGTTGGGTGATAGTTGTATGTTTGGTAGTATAATTTTTGCCCAGTGGACTAAACTAGAACTCAATGGAAACACGAGTCGTATTGCATGCTTATAGTAATGAAGTGTTTCTTGACAGGTCAAAACGGTTCATGTTCTGTGATGTTACAAACTTGTTTAGAAAAAGATCAAAACTCAGTAGACAATGCATGTTTTAGAAAACAGACAAACATAATACCTAAATCAGTCCTTTAAAACTATACATGTATTTTGTGACTACATGGCTAAATATTCTTGCTGAATAAATTATATTGCAGTGTTTAGACTTAAAAAAACAAAACAAAAAAACAAACAAAAAACTCCCTTTTTCAAATTATTGATTTGTATACATGCAAAATAATGCTTAAGAATTTGATGGCCGTTTTTTTGGAATTAAACACACACATGATGTTTGAAATTTTGACATACATTGATGTTAAATTGTAAATATATTTATAACACAGTTTTTGCAGTGTAATATTTGTCACCTGTTATAGACGAATTCAATTTCACCCATTCCTATCTCAATAGCAGACATTGATGGGTCTCATCAAACCCGAATGAATACTGACCATCACTTGGCACGTTGGATTGGTCTATATTCGCCGTAGAAGTGACGTAATAATCGGAATTCCATTTTTGAATAGATCGCCCTGCACTACAAGTAGGTTGCACTCATCACCTGTGTCTGTCTGCAATCATAGATGAATATAATACCACTCTTTTCAAAGATATTAATTTTACAGGTGCGAGTGATCAGCAAGACACGAATATTCTATAGAATTACGATCCAGGTCTTTATCCCTGTTATTTGACATCTATGGTTCAATGCAGAGGTACGAGTGAATGTTGTAGTGCAGGGTGATATATTCAAAATTGTATTCATCTATTGCTATGGTAGTTAACTACGCCACTTCTACGGCGAATAGCCAAAAATCTTTCTTTATTCTTTTGACAACATTACAGGTGCTCATCCCTACGCAGGAATGAATGCTAAACACGTGGTAAAGATGGTTTGTGATGGAGAACGTCTAGATAAGCCTGACCACTGCAACGATGCTATGTGAGTATATAGATGGTGAGCTATAAAGGGTTGGGAGTTCAGGGGAGGGAGCTGCTATGCTACCATACATGTTAATATGAATGCTTGAATACATTGATATGGTTTTAAACCCAATTTGAGAAAGTTTGAAATTTGATCAGAATGTAAAGTTTGCTGACTTTTCCCCGCCAAAAGCTACTCTGGTTCAATTTCATGTGTACCCCATTGTTATCCCCCTGTTTGAGGGAATCTAGCCCACCCGCTACAGTAGAGTGGGAGACAGGGATATAAAATAATAGAGAGAGAGAGAGAGAGAGAGAGAGAGAGACGGAGAACGGGAGACAGAGGAACATGGACAAGAGGGGGGGGGGGGGAAGAGATACCAGGGAATGAGAGGGAGAGCGAGACAAAGCTTCTACCATTATATTAATAAACAACAGGATTCCTTTACTTTACGACAATTAAGGGATACAATAGTTAAATATATGAAGTATACAATATATGAAGTCAAGCATTTTCGTACATTACTTGTTTTTATTCAGATCTTATGAATGACGAGTTTTCTATCGGTGTTATCTTTCAGATACAATTTTATGCTGAAGTGCTGGAATGATAATCCGAAGAGAAGGCCCGATTTCCACGATATACGGACACAGCTTGAAATCATGAAGGCCGATGCTAGCGTATGTTTATCTTTTTCTTTGTTCTGTTTGTCTCTCTGTTTGTATGTAATTAATCAGACAGCTTAAAAACAAGGTACCAGTAACACGGCCAATAACTGCATATTTTAGCTCTAATTTTAGACCCCAGATTAAAGATCGTTCAAGAAATAAAGACTCGATGATCCAAAAGCCAAAGGAAGATGTAAATTCAAAAGTTGAAGTTTGCTCCATTGCAATTTGTACACAAAGCGGCCTCGAACAAGATAACCAGTGCCGTGCTTTCCATTGATTAGAACATAGAGCATAAAAGTGCAACTTTTGATTCCGTTACTTTCTTAGGTTTTAGATCAAGGTTTCTTTGATTCTCAACCAATTACAACAATTGAGGTCATAAATCAGAGCTAAAGGGTACTGACTGCTTGCTTTAATTTTGACATCGTCTTTGTTTAGGATATACAGTGGTGAACAATGAGCATTACTGGTACCGTAATTCTTTAGCGGTCTGAAGTCCTATCCTGTCAGTAATACAAAGTTGGACCAACGTTGGTAATGTTCGGCACCATCGGCAGCTGTCGGTGTCACCAACGTTTTGGGCCAAATAAAAAAAAATCGGTAACCAACATTAGTTTATCATCAAAGAGTGAAGTAGTATTAGGCTGTCGATGGTTCGCCCGGACAAAACGACATGGGCCAATTCATTAAGGTACATTGGCCCAACGTTGCATGGCCTAACACTATATAGCAGACTAGTAATACAAAATAGTGAGGACACCGAACGGTCTGTAGTTGTCTGATTTTCGTCAGTATACAATAATCAAAACAGACCCTTTTTTCCTTCACAACAACCTTAATATATCTGAACTGTTGTTCTTGCGGTTCCTTTGCAGGGATATCTGAAAATGAAGGGCCTAAACAAAGGAAGCTATGTGTATTTAGAACGTCAGAAGTGGGAGAAAAACACCAAAGAAACGGTCTAATTAAATGGCTGCAGCTATATGTGTATAATCCAGAGCACCAGAAAGGACAGAACACAGACAGAACCCGAGACGAAAATACCAACAGGAATCGGAAGCACGACCCAATTCACCCGTGTGCCAGGTCTGTTACGGCTTTATGTGCATGCTCAGATCAATCAACTCAATTTTCCAGGTTAATAACTAATTGTACCTAATGCGCATGAGCAGTCTAATTAGACTGGCGCCACATTTAAAATGACCTCGCTTGGATCAAAACAAACTTGACAGGATGGACGATATGCATGTGAATTGGGAACAAACTTGTGCTTCAAACTACATATTATTAAGACATACATCATTATTTTTAACCATTGCAATGCATTAGGAAATAATGCACCATGTCATGGGCAACTTTAAATTTACATTTTAAAGTTTTTGCATTAATATGTATTTTGAAGGACAAGTTTGTCCATTCTGTCAAGTTTGTTTCGATCTGAGCATGCACATAAAAACGTAACAGACATGGCTCATTGCACACAGGTGAATTTGGTCGTGCTTCCGATCCCTGTTGGTATTTTCGTCTCAGGAAGAAACGGTCTAACGCTAATCGAATGGACTAAGACACGTGTATAATCTAGAACCCCAGAAATGCAGAAAAGTTCAAATGCAACGTCTGAATCTAATTTAATGGAGGAAGCTATACTTGTATATATATACATGTATAATCTAGAACGTCAGAAATGGCACTTATGGCAGAATACCAAAGAAACGTTTTAACTGTAATCAGACAGAGAACGCTATTCGTGTATAATCTAGAATTTCTGTGTATTCATAATAAATTCTGAAAGCGGTACACGATTTATGATTGGTCTCGTGTGACGGAGCGAGGTTGCTTTAGGGGCCAATATTGGCCAGCTACTGACTTGCAGTGATACAGTGGTTAGTATCGATTGATTAGAAATAAATAGCCATATGGAGCATGGTTTCTGATATGTTAAAAACTTATAGGCCTGATTTTTTTCAAAGAATTAAAAGACATGCCCGTGGACTTGAAGCAAGTATACTGCTTGCAACGCTCCCACGCTATTATCTAGAGTACCATTAACAATTAAGGTTAGCAAATAATTGAGTTCCCAACAATTTGGTATATGCAAAGGGAAAGGCACACACACCCACATACACGCCCCCACCCACACCCACCCACCCCTACCCCCACACATACCCGCAAGAGCTACATTTTGGGGGGTACCCCCATAGGGTTCGTGTATGTTGTATGTTTTTTGGTACAACATGACATTATGGGGGTATAAATAGGTATGAACATACATTATGGGGGGTATGAAACTGTGTGTTGATACTCCCATAGTGGCTGATGGCGGCATGTACAGTGTGTCACTCTGGTGGTATATTTAAGACCTACCCCTACCCCCTCCAGAGCCCCTAAAATACCATTTGCAGATGTCTTCATCATTGTGGGGGGGGGGGGGTACCCCCACAATGTCGAAGTACCCCCATTCTGAAATCCAAGATGGATGTCCTCTGCAGCACTTTAAAAATTGCCAACTTGTTTTTTCTTGTACTTTGGTACCTAATTAACATCTTCAGATAGCTGGGATCCCGGGGTGGGATATTCTAGTCATTACCATCCCACGGGATTACATAGTCCCCTTGATAAATACTTTGGCAGTCCGGGCGGCATTTTTTGACAGACCGAGGAGAGGGGGTATTTTGAAATTTTCAACTATAGGTGACCCCGGCCATCCGGGTACTTATTTTACATGATGTTACAGTGCCTACACTTACGCTTTTCAACCCACAATAGACAGTGGAGCAGTGCGACTAGTTGAAGACTTGTAGCAGAGGCTGATTCAGTCTGTTTACATTTGTTTTGACCTCGAATCGAGCTAATTTCTGGGCCGATTTCGGTAAAATAAAGGTTAAATACTTGGCGAAAATTGCATTTTATGTGAAGCTGAACACATTAATAGAGGAGAGTCTTTATTTTTATTGTTGGCTGGAGGCCTCATGTCGAGAAGTTATAGAAATGGTAGTATTTTGGCCGATTTGAAAAGGGACAAACCTCGGAAAACTACACATTTGACTTCTGAATCGGATTTGTTGTCAACGGAGGTCAACGGCTTGTGACGTCACTCCGGGGTCACCTATAATCAATTTATCTGCGCAGAATATTCATTTTGGTTGTCTAAAATAAACAATAAGTAATAATTGGACAACAAATACAAGAATTTCAAGGGCAAGACAATATAACATTTTAGTATTGAATTTTTCTTGTATTTTAACACGACAATATCAAAACCAGAACCACCTATGTCCATAATTGCATGTT
Source organism: Amphiura filiformis (assembly GCF_039555335.1). Lineage (NCBI taxonomy): Eukaryota > Metazoa > Echinodermata > Ophiuroidea > Amphilepidida > Amphiuridae > Amphiura > Amphiura filiformis. Next base: position 65,160,804 of record NC_092641.1, read on the forward strand.
ACTCATTTCGGAAACAAATAGGACGGTTAATTTTGCCCTCCATAATAAATTCAAGTGACTTTGGGGTATATGCATGGTCCTTTATAGTTAATAGACGCAATTGACCATGCATATACCCCAAAGTCATTTACATTTATAACGGAGGGTAGAATTAACCATCCATTTGTTGTTAAATGAGTACCATGTAATTGTGAAATAGGTGGTTCTAGTTTTAAGCCGTCGATATTAAGGGTCGCTTTTATTACGTAGTTTTTTGTGGCACAGTAAATCTGAATAAATGAAATATATTTCGAAATGTGTTTTATTAATTAGAGTTCAACTTCCATTTTCAAACAATCATGCATTTCTGCGTAAAGAGTTATTGTTTAAAAAACCGTGAATCGTGGCACATAACAGTAGGCCTACACAACTCCACATCCAAAGATTCTTCTTGCTGAACTGGTTTATGATCATCTACCACGGCGTGGTGTGTTTGGGGTTTTATTTTGCTATACAGAGTGGATTCAATTTTGAGTTGGTTTTACTTTTCTAAACTCCTCAACAAAAGATTGGAATTTTTTTTCAAGTATCTATATCTCAGAATATTTGTGACATGTTCATATCGTGTTGCATATCAATGGATAGTCTTGTGAATGTATTGGGGTCTCAAACAGAATGTGCCAAATTTACCATTATTCTGTGCTCAAACAATACTAACCTCGGGTGGAAACACCATACGCAGGCACAATAGTCAGGCACCTCCTCCTGATGCTGCTCACTAGCCTCGCCACACGTTGCTGTGGGATGGCATTTGCTGTTCTTCAACCAGAATTCGTCGCAGATCACTTAATGTGGTTGCATTGGTTACTCTGCCACGCACAGCATGACCAAGGTAGTTCAATCGGGTTGAGGTCTGGGCTGATGGCAGACCATTCCATTCTCTCTATACTCTCTTATTCTGTAGGTAGTCGTTGACTACCCTGGCTCTGGGGACGAGCGTTGTCATTTTGGAGGATGCATTGGGTCCAGTTTGTGAAGATATGGGATTGTAGCTGGCTGCACAGAATAATGGTCAATTTCGCACAATCTGTTTGAGGCCCCACTACATTCACAAGACGTGTACTCGGGCGTTAAAAAGGTTTATCACAATTCTTTTGTTCTTTCCGTACGACAGCATCATAGTAAATACTGTACTTTCACACATCGATCTATATCGCATTTTCCAGTAGCCCAGCGTTTAGAGCATTACTTCTAATTTCATGGCCCCAGTTTAAGACCGGGAACCAGCCGGTTTGTTTCAATGTTTTATTTATTAAATAATTTTTTTTTTTTTTTTAGAAATCAACGATAACATCCATTGTTTTTGTAATATTTTGTTTTCATACAAGATGTTTGATTTTCACGGAAATGTCCTGTTTATTTATATATTATTATCTTATTCACATTTACTTTCATCCTCATTGCCCTCTGTTACATTTATGCGTCACATTTAGAATTTATGACACATTTGGCAACTACTGCAACAAAAACGCCCAAAAGTCGAGAAAGGTGTTTGCGTCATATAAAACACACTGGTAATTCGATCAACTTAGTTTTTCAAACAAACATAAACTTAGTTTATCTATTAAACTTACTGACATCTGGAGTCGATATCAGATACTATAGTACACTCTTTAAGTAATTGGTAATTAGATTAACTTAAGGTTTCAAGCTGAAAAACGAAGTTTCCGGAGATAAACATAGTTAGTGAAAAACTTAGTTTACCAGCCGGGTTTACATTTTTAGCATTTTCCTTTTTTTAGCAAGTACTGAGCAGTGGCTCGAAACCTGGGTGGAGATTTTATTCCTTTTACTAAGGTCTTCCACGGCCGTTTTTCAAACACGCCCATAAAATTGATCGTCCAGTCCCCTACAGTCGATGCTGCTCATAATGTGCGCATGTTTTAGGACTACTTTAAGGTGGGTCAGAGGAAAGTATGGTCTGGCTGTGTTTGCACTTAAACAATTGAGACTAATATGTGACCGTACACCACGAATGAGCCGTAAAGTCGGCCCGGTCAATTTATTTTATTTCGTGTTCAGAAAATATATATCATAAGCTTTAAAATGGTATATCATTTGACTTCAAACGATACCCAGAAGGGAGGTTATGGATTTGTTGAACCTTGCTCCTTCAACAAACTGGTACCTTTTTCGGTTCTACATGTGTCTCTTTTTCCACATTGCTGGTAATTAATATCAAACAGTCATAATTGACGAGGTTCAGGAATGTCCTCTTATTGTTATATTTTAATTGTTGGTTATACATAGACAAAATACAATGCTTTGTATCCCACCGCTTGAACAGGATTTAGCCAAAACAAACCAAGACTAGAGCAACTTAAGAATTCTATAAACATAGGTAGAAACTTATTATCCTCTTCAAAAATAGGATTATTGATTGGTTTAACAGGTGTTTGACTAGCGCTATCAAAATACCAACTTGAGGTACCTATGAATAAGACCTTCATGCATATTTTACACTGTAACGCAGAATACAATTTAGGACATTTACGGTTCATTCATGGCGTACGGTCACATATAGGTGACACATAGGAGGAATAGTATGGGTTATATAAAAGAGATCACAGTGCTTTGCAAAAGGGGTGTAATTTCCGGCACATGTGCATGCTTTTTCACGGGAAAGAGAAAACGTATAAATACATTCGTTTTGATATAATGGCTATAATCGCCATGGTTCTATAATCCAAATAGCCTTAGGCACGACGATGATGATGTGCAGCCAGCTTTCGGATTAATATGCGTTTTCCACCGTCGTTTTGTTTCAATAACATTATACAAAAGACTATAGTTACAACAATATGGCAGAGAACCTTGTGTATCTTTTACATTTTACACTTGATTACAATCTTGTTTTAGTTTGGTTATATATGTGAAAAGTTCTCTTTACTTGATGTTTTTGGTTTATTAGATACATCTTTACAATTGAGGGAAAATTGGTGTTAAGAATTGTTACTTTGTATACTTTCCATTCACACGAATAATTTTCTCAGGGCTGCCGTCAGTCGTCTAATTTCGATTTCTTTCAGACCGCATTCTTCACATGTTTTACGATATGCATTGGACTTGTCATTACATGAATCTTTGTACAGGGATTCAACATCTTTGCCTTCAAAGAAATCCAACGATGACTTGAGCTGAGGGAGCTTGATTTCTTCAAACCATACCTGAACGCGTTCTGTAGACCAAGAACTTACACTACTCTCTATAGCTGGTGGAACAGCTCCAGTGGTCTCGGCATGCTGTGCGCTCACCGGACCTATAATAGAGGAAGAACCACAAATCAATATTTAAAAAAATAAGAAGGAAAAAAGACACCAAAAATTTGAAGGTTACGTGTTGTCTTCATGTCAATCGCGACAACACCACAAGATACTGAACTTGAGTCTCATCTTTATAAGAGAGTTGTATTGTAAGCAGAACACCGTTTATACCACTTGTGTTGTTCCCTAACTCGAGTTTGTTTATCGTTCTATTGTCCTCTGCTTTTATTAGGGATGACCAATGAACCATCAACTTGATAAGAACACCCCCATAGACATGCAGGGAGCTCAGCTGTGCACAGCTTGCACAGATATTTCCAAATTGAGCTCATTCTTTTGTTTTTCAATATTTTTCTGTAAAAATTAGGGAAATTAATGCCAAATATATTTTGTTTTCCTGTAAGTGCGAGTCAAAATTTTGTTTTCCTGTAAGTGCGAGTCAAAATTGGTCCATCGTGACAGTGCGCTTAATTGCCAGTGGCTGAGTTCAGCACTGCTCAAGAATGGCACAAAATATTCAGATCAATAAGATCACACAAAAGTCACACATGAGTGAAGTGGATAACCTCTATTGTTGTGAATGAGTCAATGGTACTTAAGATTTTGTTTGCATACACCTACTAATTGGTCATATTAAACCCAATAACATTGAAATCTTTGGTTGTGAAAAAAAAGTTCACCTGGACTTAGTGCAATTTTGATTTTGTGCCATATCGACCATTTTGGATGATTTTTGGCAAATGTTGTCTAAATGCATGATTTCAATGCCTCGGTTTGAAAACATAATTTATGCCATTGACTAGTAAAGTCCCATTTCATAAGAAACCCCTTTGATACTTTCACAATATGCTTGTTTCATGTTTGCATATATGTTAAAATAAAGAAATATATAAAGGTAAATATATCGTTATGAATTCGGCAGAGTGACGAATCGAGAATTTTGAGCAAATTGAGTTTTTGTATGCATTTGATTATGTTTCAGGTTATCTTTTATTTCCACCAAAAATTAATGGTAAATCTTACTCACCGACGTAGTTATTGAAATTTTGATTTGGACGAATTGCGCCTAAGTGCGATAAATGAATTCGGCAGAGAGACGAATCGTATACTTAGCTGTACAAATCATGTTGATCTATAGTATTGGTTAATAAAGTTATTTGTATCTGATCCAGAATGTTCACTTACTTGCGTACGTTTCAACAACACCTGTTGTCTTTATCAACGCTTGATGGGTAGTGACTGCTCCTGGCAACCGACGCTAGAAGTAGTTCCAGCGTTGATCTTGGAGTTGCCAGTCTGTTTTCCTTCAAGGGATTTTCTTGATCCCTGAGTTAGGAACTCATCAAAAATGTGAGAGAGTTGGTACTGTCCTTCATCTCTGTTCATGGTGGTGCCCCTCCGCTTTCTTATTTCTATAGCCTCCTTTATCCAGCGAGTGTATCTATTTTGCTCTGTGCCGATGACCTCAGCTTCCCCCATCCTATGACGTGATTCTTGTCGACGACATGATCAGTAATGGCTGACTTGTGTGTAGTTGTTGGTTACCGTTTTACTCACTTTCTCCGCCTCGCTTTTATGTTATTCAAGCCTCGTGCCAAACTTTCTGCCAGTTTCCCCTATGTAGGACAATTCGCAGTTCATACAGGGAATCTTATATACTGTATCAGTGGTGTTATTTGGATCGCGTTTGTCTTTCGGGTGTACCAGTTGTTTTCCGAGAGTTTTGTGCGGTTTCATCGCAGTAGAAATGTTGTAATTTTTCATAACTCTAGATACTCTTTCTGTGACACCCTTTACATAAGGAAGCACAACCATGCCTTTACTCCTGGTTTTATCATCAGTCTTTTTGCTCACTTTATTGGGCTTGACGCTTTGTATCTGGTCTTTGACCTTTTTAAAGGTCCAGTCAGGATAGCCGCATGTTCTGAGGGCTTCTTGTATACTTTCTTCTCTTCTTCCACTTTATCCTCCTCTTCTGTCACAACACTGTCTTTCCTGTTATACAAAGTGCGTATCACTCCAAGCTTTTGATGCAGAGGGTGATGAGACTGATAGTTGAGGTACTGGTCTGTATGTGTTGGCTTGCGATAGACCAGTAACTTTACGGTGCCGTCTTCTTTTTTCACAATCAACGTATCCAGAAATGGAAGGCTGCCTTGAGATTCTTGCTCAAAGGTGAATTTTATTGATTCCGACTTGATATGATCGGTAAGACGCTGGACACTGTCTTTGTTTATAACTTCCAACACGTCATCTACATAACGCAACCATAGCTTAGGTCTACAGTCTAGGGGTGCCGTAGCAATTGCCTGCTGTTCCAGAGCCTCCATGAATATATTGGCTGCAATCGGGGATACAGGGCTGCCCATCGCAGTACCAAAAAGCTGGCGGTAAATCTTACCTCTAAAGGTAAAATATGTGGTAGTTAGTATGAACTCAAGAAGTTCTACCACATCCTTACTGGTTAGCTTAAGCCCTGTCTCTCTGTTGTAAACACGCAATATGTTTTCATTCTCAAGTCTGCTTTGAACAATGTCTAATACTTGGTCGATAGGGGTGTTGGTGAACAAACTAACTACGTCATGCGAGTTGAGAATGTCTTCTTCATCTATGACCACTTTAGCTAGATCTTCAGACAATTGTTTGGAATTCTTGACGTGATGTTGAGTGTTACCAACCAATGCACCTAAAATATCAGCGAGCCATCTCGATGTGCTATACCCGATGGTTGCTGTATAGTCTACGATTGGACGTAATGGGGTGTTAAGCTTATGGATTTTTGGCGTACAATATAATCTGGGTACATTTTCCGCCGTTGGATAGAGCTGTTTATACTTCAATCTTACCTTCCTTCTTGAGACCTGTCAACTTGGTAACTAATTTCCGTTTGTACCTCTGTGTCGGGTCAGCCGGTAGTTCCTCGTACGTCTTCTTGTCTCCAAGCATGGTAGTAACTTTCTCTTCATATTCAGCTTTGTCCAATACAACGGTCGATTTGCCATGAACAGAGATGAAGGACAGTACCAACTCTCTCACATTTTTGATGAGTTCCTGACTCAGGGATCAAGAAAATCCCTTGAAGGAAAACAGACTGGCAACTCCAAGATCAACGCTGGAACTACTTCTAGCGTCGGTTGCCAGTAGCAGTCACTACCCATCAAGCGTTGGTAAAGACAACAGGTGTTGTTGAAACGTACACAAGTAAGTGAACATTCTGGATCAGATACAAAGAACTTTGTTAACCAGTTTACTATACCGATCCTGATGAATCTGTTCAATCATGATCTATAGTATTGTATAGCGGGAAACTCCGAATGTTCTATATTACATGTCCTATACTAATATATTTGATACCAACGTATAGCTGTAGGTATCTTCTATCTAGTGATACCAAAATAAGTACAAAAATTCCCCACATGACATTGCTGTGGTTTAATAATGTGAGTGCGCGCCCGTGAAATTGGAAAATCCCGGAAAATCATACGCAAAATATAGGCCAATATTGTTATTTTTGCTTTAAAATCCTCGAGTTTTTGCTCAATATTACAGGGATGACTATTTATAACTTATATAGCAAGTTAAGTCTACATAGCCTAAGGACAACCAGTATTTTCTACACAAAAGCCCCAAATCAAGAATGCGTGCTATGATTTACACGTAGTTGAATGCGTATTCGACCTTTCTCTGCGCAGTGGTAGAGACATTTTGGATACATCATAAAGCCGAATAGCTGTTAAAACGCGTTTTGAGGGATATATCGATTATTTCAGAACATGCAAGTATTGCCAATAATTCGTGTACATTCACTTCTATAATATACATGTCAAATGAGTGCTGACGAATGTTCTAAATTTTTAGAGGGACCAATGGAATGGTACCAAGATTTTCAAACGCCGTTTACTCAGAACAGCAATTTTGCGTATTCGGCACTCTGCCGTGTTCATAACGATATGTCTATGCCAATTTTGCTCAAAATTGCTATTTTTGGACTTTGTCATTTTATTTCGTTCCAATGACCGGTCAGAATGAGAAACTTTGAAAATTCATAATTCGAAATTTTTTTGACCGATTTTGACCATTTAACCACCAAAATACTTCTGTTGATGAGTTCTATATCCAGAAAACAATATTTTGTAGCAATAGGGGCAACATGAAATTTTGATGGTTATCCCTACTTTTATTTAACGAAGCAAGTCTGCAACGCCAAATTAAAGGTATTATTCTGGTGTACTCAGCTGGGTTTAATTCTAATGTAGTGAGCAATTTCTTGGGTCCTTTGGAGAAGTGGTGGTTGCAGTAATTTCAACCAGTCTTACCATCAACGTCATCAGTGCCTTTTCCTCTACCTCCTATTGCTTTTATAACATCGGTGATGTTTTTCCGTATCTGCGACTCGGAACACACTTTATAATACAACTTTGTTCCGATGAGGATGTCAAGCCAGCCTTCAGCCTTATAGTTGTCTTCCATTAGCAATGGTATCACGTGTTTCTGCTTCTTGTACGCGTATGTCGCTTCTAAAAGTAGCAAAATAAAAATCAACAATATTAATTGTGTGTAAAACGCTATACACAGTAATATACGGGGTATTTGTGGCACGTACTTTCCGAATGTTCAGAGTGTTCTTTACAGTGGCGTAGCGTGGGTCATCATATGGGGGTGGGGGTGGCACCGACCATGATTGGGGGCACCGGGGCTGATGGGGGGGGGGGGGCATAAGCCGTGTTTTGGAAATTTTCGTATGGCGCTACGCCACTGGTTCTGTAATCTGCGAAAGCCTCTCAGCTACGCCACTATTTTGCAATTCACTATTGTATATCTTTCTGCACCGCTCTGTGTCTCTCTTCCCTTCCCTTAACTCATCTCTACATCTCCTCTCTCCCTCTCTCACCTCTTTCACTCCCCTATACCCCTCGCTCGCCTCCCCCTCTCTCTCACCATTCCAAAGATTTAATGCAATTACCTGAGCGACAGCTTTGACTCTCGTAATACTGTTGTGACATACAAATCAGAACTGCTGCAGAATTGTTTACTGCTTTGGCCATTGCTTCCAAAATGTCATCTTCTGTAATAAACAAAATAAACATCGGAAAAACAGTAATGAAAAACAATAACCTCGAAAACCCACATTCTTCGAATTCATTCCTTAATGCTCTGCGTGCTAGCACAGTTGTGCTAGCCATGCGCTTCAACGGAAAAAGTTTTGAAATATTTTCTCAAAATATCAAGAGCTATCTTAAGAACTACTGAATCAATATTAGGCTTGTTTGTACTTATTTTAATGCATTTTTCATGCTGATTCCAAATATGGTCATGAAAATTTACATTTCTGAAATTTTTGAATTTCTATTTTTTTTAAAACTTGTCGTCTGCAGTCGACACCCGCGTGAAGAGAGTTAAAGTCTTTGAATCTGCTCCCACGGATTGAGAGACCTTCTGGTCGCTGATTTGATAACGTTCTTTGTTTGACCCGCACCTGTACAAACCAGTACGTGCTTTGACCTTTTGGAATGCTCATTGTGCCCCATTCACAAAGGTTGCAGACTGTCCTATTCACAGAGACATACTACTGGCACAGGTGCGGGTCAAACAAAGATCATTAACTCAGCGACCAAAAGGTCTCGAAGCTACGAACTTGCGACTTTACGTTCATTCCGCGTGGGAGCAGATCACAATCGTCACATACAGGAAAGCAAACATACGCATCTTGTCTACATCAATCCAAATTCGGTAACCAGCTCTTTCCAGTTCATCACGTAGTGCTAGGGCTAACTTCTGATGTGTCCAGTTGTAACTGATCATGATGTGCTGTCCCTCTTGCTTCTTTCCTGTATGTTTGTCTTCCGAGGGTTGCGCTCTTATTTGCCATATGGCGCTTCTGCTCGTTGTCCGTAGATCGTGATTATCAGAAGTAGTCAAAGGCTTCAATGCTAAGGAATAACAAAGATAGAAATACGAATAGTAACCCAAAAATTCATCACAACGTGCTATACGCTCATAGGAATGCAAATACAAGGATATTAATAAAATGCGCCCAAACAATGGGAAGGGTTTGAGTAAATAATGCATTATTATTTGGTTAGGAAGGGAAATAGTTTTGTGTTTAGGTTTGCATCACACCTAGCATAGCATAATAGCTACATGTAGATGAAGAATCGTTTTATAAAGTTTGTGTTGTTGTTCTTGTTGTTGTTTTTGCTGGCTGTTGTTATTGTTCCTAAAATATAGACCGCAACAAAATTAAGGCACCAGTTATGTTCACTCCTGTATATTAGTTGACAAATATGTCACAATTAACACCAACAGCCAATATATGTACCCTTTAGCTCTGATTTAAGACCTCATTTGTTGAAATCGGTTGGGAATTAAACAAACAGTGATCTGAAACCCAAGAAAGGAGCAAAAATCAAAACTTGCATTTTAATGTTAATTTTAATCGATGGAAAGCACGGCTAGTTCTCTTTTTCGTGAACGTGAGATCTTAAATCCGAGCTAAAAGATGCAGCTACCATGGCTATTGGCTGCTGGGTCAGATTATGACATATCTGTCTTTGTTTAGGATATACAGGGCTGATGGCGCACTTGGGCTCCTTTGCTTTGGGGTAAATTTCATGCGCAAATAGAGAGGTCCCTTCTCTGAAGAAATCCCAATAAAAATTAAGGTTGTGTGCCCTTATTTGCTGGCGGTAAATTTACGGGAGGGAACTTTTAAGTTATGCCTTAAATTTTGTCAAAGGAGCCCATAGCGCCATCGGGCGAACATATACGGTAGTTTGACCTGGTGTACGATATAATTGCACTATCATAATATTTTTACACAGGTTCAAGAAATATTTTTGAAGAGTTATTCTTAAAATGCATTTTGCTATAGAAAACGTAGATTATGATAACAATCTTACCTCTCAAGCTTTCTTTGATTTCACCACTTTGTTTCACGGTATCGTCAAATGCTAACTTCCATAGTGTACCAGTAGCCAAACATTGCTCCTCCGCCGTAAAATCCGACTTCAGCATCCGGTTGATCGTCGACACACCTCCACTCTTAAACACAACCTTCTTGTTGGAGTCGTTTATGACAAGATGACTTAGACCTTTCAGAATTTCTGCTGCCGAGAAGCCCGAAGATTTAACATCTACATTGTGATCGCTTGATTGTACTGCCTTTTTCAGCATATCCACCAAGAACGTTACAGCCTGGTCGTCTTTCCCGAGAAGCTCGCTTTCTGCCTCGTTAGTGATATAAGCAAGAACTAGCAACGATTCCACTTTTAACACCATTTCCGATGAGTGAACCCATTTCTTCAACAGCTCCACAGCTCCTGCTTGACGATAGATACGACGGTTCTCTGAGCACTCGTCGTGTCGGATTGAGTTATGGAGAATAGAGAGCAATCCAAACAAATCTTGCGTTGATTTGTTCTTAAACGTTTCCGGAGCTGAGCCATCCAACAAGCTTATGATGTAATCAATTGCTCTATTTCTACCAAGATCGCATCCAAGCTCTGGACAATCATCGGTGTAGTTCCAAAAGACGGCTACCACCATGCTAAAGTCTTCACTTTTTTGCGTAAGCATAAACTTCGAAATTTTAACAAATAAGTTTCCCAATCCATGTTTTGTAGCTTCTTTTGCAGTTCGGCTTTGGTCGGTCCAGAAGACATGGTACAAGAAACTCAAAGCTTCACGGACCTCTTTCGGTGTATAGTCAGTAGCTTTGTTTAGAAGTAAGACCGTTTTTTGAACTTCAAGCAATGTAGTGGTCGACGCCATATCTTTGGTCGTATTCCAGAATACCTAATAATATCTGTAGTGTATAATGTCCCTGTATGTCAAATACAATTGATTTAAATCAACTTAGTATACAACATCTGTGTTTACGAACATTTGGAGTAAACTCTGAATGACGTCTATGATATAGGGACATAGGTGGACATAATTCTAATGCATCTTTAGGAGACACAAATAACGGTGGCGTGGCGTAGGTCATAATATTGGGGTGGGGGTGGGGCACCGACCATGATGGGGGGCAGGTCAGATTGGGGGGCACTAGCCGGTTTTTTTTGCAATTTTCCTATGGGAGTTTCTACAATTTGCAATCGATTGGGGACCACGTGCCCCTATGACGCTACGCCACTGCATTCAACTACATATAGGCCTACCAATAAGCATATTGTTGCCTCATGGAGTTAGCCTGCTCTTATATAACTTGCATGCCAGCACCCTTCGTATCAAATGTATGATCTATAGCAAAATGGAACTAAAAAGCCGGTCAACTGTAGCTTTTGTAATTCGTTTTCAAACATATTGGGTCACGTGTATTTTTACTCGTTTGCAACGTCTAAACTTCCGTGTCTAAACTGAAATCGGAACATCTATGAAAATTAGCTTTTTATGATATTTTCTACTCATATTGAGACATATTACCTACCTGTATTTTCCTGCTGACTGCAATCACTATAAATCAGTTCAATTATTACAGAAACGCTACCTGGAACTGATCATGAACTTGATCGCGAATTTCAGTCAGATAGATGTTTCCATCAATAAAATGTGGTGTATATGTATTGAAAAAGGAAGTTGGTTGGGGTGTGTGTCACCATGCATAACTAGTAATTTCATAGACAAATTCAACTGTACAGTTACCACAGGATGGTGTACCCATATAAAGGAAACGGTTTGTTTTGATAGTTTGTGACCTTCACTGGTCTTAGGCTACGAAAAAGTCTACATAATCTGTGTCCGTATTATATTGGCACATCAATGTATACTGACATGGTGATTTGCTCACAGCGACCAGCGCCCTCAATTTTTATCGATTTTCTACTTTTTGCACGATTGTAATGCCCAATGATGTACTTAAATAGCCTGTTAGTAGAAAGGCCACTTTCTGGCTGCATAGGGTCCCGTGCAACATTTTTTGGACAAAAGTGCCAGCCGGGTTAAAATTAACCAGAAGAGTCTCATCTTTCTAATTAACCCGGCTGGCATTTCTGAAAAGTGACGTGAACTGAGATATTTTGGTTTAAAATGTGTTTTTTGTGACTTTCTTTTCAAGTTTTACCCAAAAAGGTCAAATCTAAAAGTAGCCATAACTTCAAAAGAAAATTGACTGCAACCTTAATTTCTGAGTAATGAGGGCATATGAATATTTTATATCTGTGAACAAAACTATTCGTACCATATTGAGGCAAATTTTGCTTTTTTCATGATTTTTATCATTTTTTTTATACTAAAAATGCCCATTGTTACGCTATTTATTTTTGGAGAGAAAATATATTTATTTGACAAGAAATGTATATTAATGTATTGAGCTGGATCTTTGAATTGAAAAAGTTCACAGTGACTTATTTCTGTGACCCATAGTTTTGGACTTATGCCTTTCAGAAAAGCATATGCCATTTCAACATGAAATACATATTTTTTGGATTTTTCCACTTTTATACATTTAAATACATAGGCCAATAGCAGGAAGGCCGCAATAACAAGTCCGATGATTTAAGATTTACATAGTGATTTTAAAGTTTTATTCCAACATTTTTGGACAAAGCTTCTTATGGTGTTAAAATGTATCCACACACTATGATCTTTTCATTTTACCCGGCTGGCATTTCTGAAAAGTGACGTGGGCTGAGATATTTGAGTTGAAAAATTCAGTTTTTGTGATTTGTTTTACCTTTTTTTTTCACCAAAAATGTCAATTATTAAAACAGCTATAACATTGAAAGTGAATATAGTATGGGCATCATATTTGCTGTGGAGAATACATGTCACATGTATATTCAATATTTGTTAACAAAAAAATTGCATCTTTATATTTAGACCAACAATTTGAGGGAAAATACATTATTTCGGTGATTTTGTTTAATTTTGACCAAAAAAGGTGAATTTTCCATGGTAAAGCATGGAAAAAAATTAAAATTTAAGATATTTGAAATAAAAAGTATACCAATGTATTGATAAGAATGTGTTCATCAAAAAAGTGAATCATGGCAACTTCCTAAAAACAAAGGTTTTTGACCTATGACCTCTTGAAAATCAAAGGTCATCATAAAATGCTTGTTTTTGGCTAAAAATGGTCATTTTTTCAAAATATTTATTGGTTGCTTGCTATACAGAAGTTTTTATTGCAATTAATATTATTTATATGAACTAGTATCACAATTTTAGGATTGTTGCAGGAGTCACAGGTTGATCAGCTACATAACAACCGCATTTCCCGCCATTTTCAGTCCATTTTGAAGGCAAAACTGCTAAAAACGTTAATTTTATGTTGACCTTCGATTTTCAAGAGGTCATAGGTCAAAAACCTCTGGTTTCAGGAAGTCATGATTGACTTTTTTGATATGCTTATTCATTTTAATGCATTGGTATACTTTTTATTTAAAATATTTAAAATATTTTTACAAATTCCATTTTTTACCATGTAAAATTAACTTTTTTGGTCAAAATTTAACAAAATCATCATAGTAATGCATTTCACCTAAAATATTGCATCAAGATATACAGACACAATTTTTTGTTAACAAATATTGAATACACATGTGACATGTATTCTCCACAGCAAATACGAAGTTCATACCATATTTACTTTCAAAAGTAAAATTGCAGTTTAACAAATAACGGTTAAAATGAACATTATAATAGGTCTGACACCAATGCTGTATTGAAATAGACATGAGAACCGGAGACCACTACCAGGCGGTGATGGAAGCGATATCGCCAATTTTGAGGTCGCCATTGGATTAACACATAATCATGAAATCTTCACAAACAATTCTAAATTTGTTATGTGGTGTCAAAGCAAAATTATCTTACTCTAAAACCGTCGGGGTTCTGCAAAGTACCCCACTGCAAGTATGTTAATTTTCCATTTGTAATTGCTAACCGTGTATTTTGAATGGGGCTGTCAGCCCGGTATCTTCGCCAGCCTCGTACGTCACGGTCGCGCTTCCTATGCCGCCTGACCACTACATTTCAAGCGTTTCGCCCTCTTTTGACCAGATGAGATGTTAGTCTTTGTTCCAGCCGCCTTGTTTTCCTTCGTGACGAAGGAAGAGCAAATATTTTTGGCACGTCGTGCGACATCATTAAGTATGTTTTACGCCAAAAATAATGATGTTATATGAGACGATAAATGTTCGACATCGGCTAAAACAATACCTTTATTCAAATATATATATTAATCATAACTACACCAAATTGTAATCAAATTAAATCCTACATTTTACAAGGAATTACCTAGGGCTTAGAATCGATTAGTCCCTTTGTTGCTATGCACCTCCGATTGGTTCAAACAGTGCATACGAGCATCGTGTCGACACGCACGCGCTAAAGTATGTTTTTTCGTGTCATACCACACGGCTAAGAACCAATAATATTGCATGAACTTTCGTAAGTGTTTAAGAAATAATTATATGGTTTGAGAGTTTCTTTTGAAAACATGTCCGTGGATTTCCCCTAAACCGTGCCATATCTAAAGTGTATTTCAGGGATTTGTTCCAAAACTGTACTTTAAAAAAATCTGACGTTACTATAGAATTTATTTCCTGTCAAATATATCTAGTTTTATATACTTTGGACGTTAACTTCAGATATCATGAAGTCAGAAAAGGTACATCTTCTCTGCTCTTATACTATATATAATAAAAATGAAGCCATATTTTAATTAAAGGAATAAGTTTATGTATATAACTAATGCGCTTACACGAGCTAAGTTATGATTTGTCTAGATATCATAGGCGTAGCTCATGGGGGGGGGGGGATTTTGCCAGGGGGGTCCATACAATCATCCCCAATGTTGACGGCTGTATGTGGGATTCTGACCAAATTAACCTCATATCTGGCCATTTTAACCCCATTTACTGACCCCAAAGTGCACATCTTTGCGCGCATTTGTATCATAAGCACATCAAAAATATTTGGTGGGTATGCTCCCCCGGAATTTTGAGGTGGTGGGTCTTTGGGAGCTGATGGCGTACCGGTAAAAGGGGTCTTTCGGAGCTGCGAACCGGGCTGTGAACAAGTAGAATGGGGTCTTTTGGAGCTGCGAAAAGTCAAAATCAAGGGTCTTTCTTGGCTTTTTGGTTGAAAATCGCCTGAAAAAACAAGAAATATGAGGAATGAGCAATTTTTGGGTCTTTTAGAGCTGAAATTATCAAAATCAAGGGTCTTTCGGAGCTGTATTTTGGTCAAATATAGTGGGTCTTTCGGAGCTGCGAAACCCAAAAAGGTGGGTCTTTCCGGGGGAGCATATCCGTATGGTCATTTGTGTTGAGTGCCCCCTCCCCCGGGATCATAAGCTTATTCTGTCGACAAAAGGTGCTGCCCACCGTATTGGATTCAATACTTTTTCCATCCCCATCCCCCAATGTCAAAAAGAAATCTACGCCACTGCTAGATATAAAGCGATATTTTTTTTATATCTAATATAAGTACCCTTTGGGCGTAAATGAATATAACGCATGGTAAAGTTACTCTACTAAGTTGTTTAAATGTTCCCTCCGTCGGAGTGCAGGCCACTGCCAGGTGATGGATCTGTAAGAAATCAGAACAATCGGAATTTTGACAATTAACATGCAAAGCTAAGAACAGGAGGTATAAATTTTGAACTTTTAATTACGTAAATGAATTGATCTTTTAATATCCTTACATCTGTAAAGTGATTAGGGACTACTGTCTGTTCAATTAGCTTAGATTCTTGTATTTTTAAGATATTTGAAAAAATTAAAAATTGTGGTCAAAGTCACCAAAGAAAAGTGTTAGCACAGTCTTAGACCCAACGTGATTTATACTTTTCAAATTCCAAAGTTCAATTTGAAACCACATTTATT
Organism: Amphiura filiformis; assembly: GCF_039555335.1. Taxonomy (NCBI): domain Eukaryota; kingdom Metazoa; phylum Echinodermata; class Ophiuroidea; order Amphilepidida; family Amphiuridae; genus Amphiura; species Amphiura filiformis. The sequence continues at coordinate 65,176,936 of NC_092641.1, forward strand.
TTCAATTTTGGTCTTTTCCCGCGATATTTTTATAAAAAGCCGTAGAACGCCGGGTACCATAAACTTTTTTGAATCAATCCATTTAGTGCAATGGGGACGAGTGTCATAATAATTAGATGCGCTGAGATACAGGGTGTCCCCCAAAAAAGAGGCCCCTCATTGCGCCCTCTTTTTCGCCTATTTTTGAAAAGTTAATCAAATATATTTTGATATGTAAAGAAACTTTTATTTAGTAGCTTTAATAAACTAAAACAATTATTTCAATCGGCTCACAACTTTTGAAGATATGCCCTTTTAAAGACAAGTACCCGTTTTTCACTTGGGCATTTATATTTATTTATTTATTTATTTATTTATTTATTTATTTATGTATTTATTGTGTGAATGGGTCTGAGAAGGTGTAGGCCTAGGCCTACTATAAAACTACACATTTATTTTCAATTTGTCATTTCGATTTGTTTGTTGAATACAAACTATGAGAAGGACATGTGGAAACAAGAACTTTTGTTCAAGAAAATATTATTTAAAACAATGACTTGGGTTTATACAGAACACAATTCTGGTAAAGTCACTGTATCTGAAAATTTCAAGTGAATGCTGATATTCTTGGGAAGGAATGATGGTATTAAACAAAATTTTAACATCTATTTACATTATATCGATAAAACCAGTTGAAATAAAAACGAAATCCATAATTTTAATGTCATTGTTTAGGAAAAAATAATGCTCAGAATAATGTTATGCATAAAACGTAATCGTAAAGCTTTACCTAATTTCGTGCAACAAAAACCAGTGGACCATACCCTATCCAATAACCGGAACGGTATATCAATTGAAATAGCAGGACTGATTGGTGGACAGATATTATTGCTAAGTTGGATAGGGTCTATGCCCTAAGTTTGGAATGGACCGTCCTACTCGATTTGTGAAAAGGTCGCGAACCCTTTTGGTGGATCCAAGTAACTGCCTAAAATGAGGCAAAATTGAAAAGAAACGGGGTTTTAAATTGAACTTTGGAATTTGAAAAGTATAAATCACGTTGGGTCTAAGGCTGTGCTAACACTTTTCTTTGATGACTTTGACCACAATGTTTTTTTTTTCCAATATCTTGAAAATACAAGAATCTAAGCTAATTTAATAGACAGTAGTGCAATAATTATGAGTACCCCGCCCGGGGTGGTGAATTTTTAAATGGTCTGTCAAAAACCGCTGGCCTCCCTTTGGCCGTTATCTTTCTTTTTAGCATGCACGAATGCCGCCTGACCATTTCGTTCGCGGATTACTTTTTGACGTGGTCAAGATGTACCATGTGACACTAGGAGGCATTTTAGTGTGATCCTAGTGTGATATTCCGAACATTGATCAATTACATATCATTTAATTTCATCATAACAAACAATAATTTTGCTCCCAAAGGAGACCCACTACCAATAGAATGTCCCATTGAAACACACGTGAAAACGCGATTCTTTGCGCGAATTTACACCTTTTCGGCAACAAATTGAATATAAAAATACCACCAATCGATTGATGAAAGGAGAATTTAATATATGTTTCAATGTACGGGTAGTCTTCTGATTAAATTTTGAGATATGGGCGTTTGAAACCCCGTTCTTGGCAATTATTTCAATCCGAGGGCCTATACTTTTTTTCAAAAATTGGGTTATGCAACTTTTTTGGGGGGATCTAAATTCATGTGTAGGTCTCGAGCTTTTATGTAGGCTATAACATGATTTTCGTTTTATTTACAAGTCTACAGAAAGGCCCAAAATACCTCAAAAATTATTTTGGTTTTACCGGAACTCGTCCACATTACATCGCGCGGAGTGCTTTGGATGTGTGCGCCCTCAAGGGTTACACCAAATGCGGAAGGATTCGGTGTTCTGGGCGCACACCTCCAAATCAATGCGCCATTTGTGTAACCCTAATGAGTTCCGGTAAAACCTAATTATTTTTTGAGGTATTCTGGGCCTTTCTGTGGACTTGTAATCAAAAAGAAAAGCATGTTATAGCTTATATAAAAGTTTGAGACCTATACATGAACTTTGATCCCAAAAAAGTTGCATTACCCAATTTTTGAAAAAAGTAGGCCCTCGGATTGAGAAAATGGCCAGAAACGGGGTTTCAGGGTAAAAACGGGTCGAAAATGGTCATGGTGCTGTTTAAACGCCCATATCTCGAAATTTAATGGGAAGACTACCCGTACATTGAAACATATATTAAATTTTCATCGATTTGCAATCGATTGGTAGTATTTTTATAGTCAATTTGTTGCCGAAAAGGCCTAAAATCGCGCAAAGAAAAGGAGTGTTTCCCGTGTGTTTCAATGGGACGCTGAATTAGTGGTGTGCTCCCTTCTGCTCCCATGCTAAACAAAGCTCGTGTTCCTCAAGTGTACTCATTTGAAAAGCATTACATCTTGCTAGTTATTATTAGGTCTAATTAAACGAACATGTTACAAACTCGGGTGTGATAAACAATAATTATTGATACTAATAATACCAATGCTTTTAAATTCCATAGAACCTCACATTCCTCTTATATATTGCTAAAAATGAAGATGGTTTCAAAAATGAACAGAATAGAATGATCAGTGATATCATTTAAGCAGACTTTAAATACTTACGCTCGTTTGTTTGTGTCTCCTGGCCAGGAAATTCCACGTATGAGTCTATAATGTATATTTGAGACCAAAAATAATTAGAAGTTATAATAGTTTTGTCAACATTTTGCAAAAGCCGAAATTTTATAATTATCCAAAAATGGGATTGAGAATTGAGAATTCAAGTCAATTTGGATAAAATGTTTAAAAAAATATTCATAATTAAAAACGGGATTGGGATTTTTGATTAATGGTTTTTGATATGAAAATGAGTTTGCAAGCTCTTACAATTGACACACTAAATTAAGATTATAAACAGTCAAAAGTATTTCTAGAAAAGGGGTCAATATAATCTGTTTAGTGGCAACGTACAATAATTTGTTTAAACAAAATACGAAGTTTAAGAATTTCAACTAAACCCATTATTTTGGTTCCTTCTGGCGATACCTTAATCCACTAGCAATATTAACAAAATCAAGCAAACTAAAGGACCCGAGTTTCCCCAAATTATTCCAAGAACCCGGATGCCAGCATATGTTGGTATAATAGAATAATATTAAAGTGAATTTTAATAAAGCAAGACTTTACTTACGATCACTGATCGAGTCTCTCTCCCTGTCTTCCGTTAATGTCTCATAAATATCTTCTATAATTATTATAATGTACGTTTGAGAACAAAAGAATTAATTAGTAATTAGAATTAAGTACACATCGCTAGAGTGTAAAAGCTCATATACTACTAACAACAACAATAACAACAACAACAACATCAAAACGAACCTTTTATATCAATTTTAATTTTAGCCTAAGTACAAAAACGGTCCAAAAACGTGTTTATGGTGTTTTTTTTTCCAAATGCATGCTCCCTAAAAATTCACGCCGAGGGGTTTCTCTTATTTAATTAATGGATGGCTCTATCTATATCTATATTGATTATTTACTTGATTGATTAATAAATACCCCCGGATCTATATTATTGATTGATTAATACTTTTACTGAACTGATTGATTGATATAATGTTAATTTTAAAGTTACCGACGGACCCAATTAACAAAATAATAATATTTTAAATAACGAATTACCTTTTTTACATCAATGTATTCTCGATTTGCAGCAATACCAACATAGGCCTACTATAGCACCAACTACAATCAAAGACCCTACGGAAACGCCGACACCAAAGGCGACTTTTTTGTTCTTTGCTGAAATCAAACAAGACATGAACGACCAGATCATTATTTAGGTATTCAATCATAGAATTTGTCAATGATACACTTGTCAATGAACAAAACCAAACGACAACCACTGGTCTTAAATACCTCAATTAGCTAAAGCGCTGTTGATGGCAAGACATAGACTTTAAGCATCATATTTCGAGGCGCGGAAAGACACCAAATTGGTGTCGTATGACCTTTGACATTCTTTTGTGGCGAGTGACATGGTCTTTGAATTCACGCCGAGTGTCCTTGACAGGCTTGATTATGCTTCAGCGGTCATGAAATAATTCAAAAGACATGAAAGATAACCTCTGCCCCAATAATCCCAAGCTATTGTCTGAAACTGCACCTCGGAAGATGTATGGTAAGAACTCAGTCCTCAAATGATAGTCATGTAACGACCAAAAGATAAATTACTGACTATCATTGAGGACTGAGTTCCGCAGTCTAGTTGATGGCGCGGGTTCGACTCCATCCCATTATTTTTTTTCCTATTTGTTAATTGTTATAATTATTTCATGACAACTTTCTTTCAAGTAAGTTTGCAGACCAACTGTTGCCAAACTCCTTTCTTCAACTAAAATGCAAAATATCACTATTCCCCAAATGAGCACCCCACCACCCACCCTCACCAAACCCACCCCACACACACCCCTATACAGCGACAAACACACTACAGGACGACCATACGTTTTAAATTGATCGATTGTTTATACAACGATCATGCCCTCAATCATGTCAATTCTATGACTGAACCCCGTTTATACATTCCCAAACATTCAGTGATTGTTTTTCATCAAACAATAACAAATAATAAGCTGTAAGATTCTTAAAATCGCAATTTCCTGCGCTTTTTATATACCGAAATCGTCACGCTGAAGCAACCGGGCATTAACGTTGTTTATGCCCGGCTCTCGACCAATTACGCGCGCCGTTAGATAACACAAATGTATGAACGTATATAGAATCTTAGCGAGACTTGAGTTCGGGGGGACTTCAATCACGGTAGCTGAGTAAGCTTACAGAACGTTCGTGCAAGTCCCGATTTCATCAAAGTAAAATTTCAGGCTACCCACAATTCCCAGGGGCGTATGAAATTTTGCTAAAATGGGTAACCACAAATTTACCGTTTTTCACGATTTCTTCGGAAATGCATCGAGTTGGAATGTCAATTTTCAGGATGGAAATGAGAAAATCCTGACCGATAGGAAATGATACCGAAATCTGATCAACATGACAAAAATGTTATCTTACCAAAATCAGATTTAAATGTTACGTTGACAAACATCGCATCATCTCCATAATCATTCATTGCCGTACATGTGAATATTCCTTCGTTTTTTGCTTCAAAATACTGCGCTATAACCACATAGCTAACAATCTTCCGTCCTTTACCGTCGATATCGGGCTTGTTGAGATGTACTTCCATTGAGTGGCCGACATTGTCAATCCACTTCATTGTACACTCAGGGTAACAATAAGCTGTACAATATAATTTAGCAGGTTTTCCTTCTTTGAAACCTTTGCTTTCTATTTTTTGTATGATGTACGGAGCATCTGTAAAATGAAGAAATATCAATGACTTCGAAAACTAATGATATTGGTAGCTATTAGTAATACTAGGTATGTCACAGTGGCTGCACAATAATTCTGCTACACTGTGCATGCAAGCATAACAGTGAATTGAAAAGGGCGCGCTTCAAATTTGGCCAATTTTAGAAAACATCCATGTCGATAAATGAATTTCTTCATATGCTTAATTTATCCAAATTGTTTAAATTTTTAATATATGATGTGTGAAGCCTTTCCGAGGCTAACATCGGGTCCTCAAAAATTAAAAATTGTTTTGTTTAAGAGCTACTGCCTGTTTTTATGGATTTTTTAAGATCGCTTATAAATCAGTAAATATAGGCCTATTGAAGTAAAGGAACTACCACCATTTTGCTGAAATACTAATCTTTCTTAGCATGTAAATTAATTCCGTCGACAACAAATGAAACACTTCCCTAAAACCAGTTGAAGCAAAACATTAATCAATGTTTTTTTAGGGAGTAATTTTCCAAACCACAATAGCTCTAAGCCATTGTGTGTGTCCAAGGCCATACTATTTTTTGTATACGCGGTACAGTAAAATTGCTGTTCACTTTACCGATTGTTCTCCCATGTTAATCCAGATGACAAAATGTTAATTTAAAGTCTCATTGCAACTGAATTTTAATTTTTACTTTTCGGATTGGCTTTGAGTAATGGTGACACATACCATGTTTACAGTAAAAATGAAAATTATATTCTAGACACCGTCAAAATGTCAAACTTTTTATTTTTTTGTATTGTTTTTAAATAATTAACTGCAGTTCATTTATTCAACCTCATAACAGGATCATACTTAAAAAAGTTATGATGAATGAACAGACGTTCATTAAAATTGAAAAAAACCTAAAATTACTCATGCCTAATTTGCATAATAATAGCATAAATACATATTTAGCTGTAATTACCTAATTTGCATAATTAATTACTTTTTGTGTATTTTTTTGTTATCAATTGAAAGAACTTTGTATACATATGTTTGTGAAAAAAACCGCACCCTGATATCATGTACGGTTTTCTTTTGGCATCAATTTTGCATATTAATTAGCTGAACTTGTGTCAAGTTTCCAAATAAACCTTCAAAATCTCGAAATGTGCCAATTTTGTCATTTTAGGAATTTGTGGCAGATTTGCATTCCATTTATGAGCATCTTAAAATTGACACTACGTCACAATGCATTGACCGATTTCAATTCGGTTTTTTGATTTTTGATGCTTTAATAAAGGTCATTCATGTAGAAACATTAAATAACGTGTTTCTACTGCCCTTATTTTTGAGGTGATATACCTAGTAATACTGCCACGAAAATCGGTTGCAATGATTCTACATTTTATTTTATGGAGACCTGGAAGTATATACAGACTGTAAAAATAAAAATTATGCATATCGTCGGTCGTAACACATAGTGGCGTAGGGTGATTTTGGTAATTTTAATGAAATTTGGTCCAACGGTTTTAAATATTTGGTTGTTTTGTTGTTTAAATTATTTTCCTCCCGTGAAATTATTTCGCCCGGGGAAAAATTGTCAAATTATATGTAGCTTATGTGCGTGAAAGCATAATTTCTCCCGATCTTTTATAAAATCAACATGAACAGTTTAGAGCTTAGTCTGCCAAATTCGGAAAAATCTATACTTTAAATGATACAAGATTATACCTAGAATATAATAAAAAAACAATGACTTGAGCCAGGTATACAAACTTGATGTGAAGTTCAAGCGTTATGAGGGAACATAGTGGACATTGGATGTACACTCATAAGATTTTAACTTTCATGCTAATCAGGTAGCTGTTCAATTTGTGCTTTTGTTTAGTACACTTCCTGTTTTGCTTTAGTAGCAAGTCTGGTTTTGTTATTCTGTTTGCTATCTAAGTTCATTTTTTGCTATAATTTTATTAATTTTATCTGCTCAAGACGTCGGTTGTATTTTTTACCTTTTGTCTACCTATCATTGTGGTTTTGTTTTACTATTGCAGTATACCCTTCCGTGGTTTGCATACTGCATTAGTTATTTCATATTTCTTTGTTTTTGTCTTGTTTCCTACATCAAGTTGGTATACCTTGCTCATATTTTTCTGATTCAGTACTTACAGAATATATCTGGCTTACACACAGCACACAATTTTGTACAACCATTCCTAGTTGCACAACACTTGTGAGTTGTTCCAAAATCTTGTGACGTCATATTCTTAGTCGTCTTGTTAGAATACGTTGTGAACCCATTGTACTCGGATGGACTATGATACTGTGGACTGGGCTCGGAATCGACTTTATCATTCACGAAGAAACTCAAAGTGGAGTTGGGATTACTTGAAGTGGAGGTACATTCCAAAACAGCGTGTTTTCCTTCGATAATATAAACTGGACATGACGTACCAAAGCGAACCGAAGTTGTGCAATCTAAAAATGAAAATGAGGGTTACGGATACAATGGGATCCCGTAAAAGGACTATTACTAAAGGAAAGACAAGAAAAAAACACGACCAGCATTCTGGTCGAACTGGGTTCTTGGTTGTTATACTAAGCATGGACGCAACTGCGCAGAATCAATGCACCAGGCTTTAGAGGGAAACATGATGCCTTTTAACACGTCATTTTCTCAGTCTAGCGATTCCGTTTAATTTTGCAGGAAATAATTCCGAATTTGAGCACCTCTTAAATGTTTTGACCAAAACGATAGAATAGGAGCTTAACATTTTAAATCTGTTAATCGAATGTTCTGTTCCGAATCGAATGTGCATGGACGATAAGCTCTCGGAACAATATCATGACCGGATTAAATTCAATTTTCATCTTTTTTAAGACATTGGGGCCACCAAAATGTGCAAAATGGTTTAACACATGGGGTATATTTACGTGTATTTGAATTGGACTTTATTTAGTGGTGTGCGCCCATAGTAAAGGGACAGGTGAGAAATTAAACGGATATTTTAAAATATGGAAGATTTTGAATTACAATTAGTTACTCACTCTATTTTTTTATATAGATTTCAACTCACATGAAATATTTAAATTCCGCGAAGTAGAAGTTGGGTGCGAAAGGCTCTCATGATGTAATTCACATGTCACTTCCAGTCCATTATGGGTTCGATTCGCTGTTTCTTTCAAACTGCTTGATATGTCACAGTAGTTGTCATCGCTACACTTGTTCTCGGCATTCTTTGTTACGATTTTTACTCCATTAATTCGCCAAATAATATCACCTTGTAACGGCATGTTCAACACCATACATTGCACATTAAAAGGTTGCCCTTCTTCAATTGTCGTGCTCCCAATAAATGTTGGTTTGATATCTTAGAAAATGAGAATACATTTCAATATCATCCTTGGGCAGGAAAACACTTTTATATGCATTGTCATTTACATTGTTTGGCAAATAGGGCACAGCAACAAAGTTTCAGGGATTAAGTGCCAGTGTTAAAAATAGTGTTTTTTATTAGGTAAGTGTGTTTTTGTCCCCTGCAAAATCAAAATACCGCTAAATTAGAAATGTTGTTATTGTTTCCTAGAAAATGGTTTAATTCTGTGGTGAAAATGCACATAGGGGCTGCCTATGGACGCATGCTTTCCTTTAGGATGTATTTATTATAAGGTTTTTAAAATGTTGTTTCAACAACATAAAGACACTTAAGAAATCTAATTATAAATTGCAATCCAATATCTTGACAAATTGTGTCATGAAAACACATATTTCTTGTTTTTAAGTGGAGGTACAGTAGTTGTATTGTATATAAACTACTCCCGTAAAGAAAGTACGCACTTATGTAACCTGTCCTACACGAAAATCTGATCTTGTTATGACAAGTTGATTGATAAGGTCATGTGCAGAATCTTGTTAGCTCCAATTTGATACCAAATCTGCTACCAAATGCACCAAATTTCATATACTGGTATCAATCACTGTGACATTAGAGTTTTTGGTAGCAAATGTGGTATCAAATTGGAGCTAACAAGATTCTGAACACGACCTTATCTATCAAATTGTCATAACAAAATCATGTTTTGGTGTAGGCCGGGTTATATATGTGCGGACTTTCTTTATGTGAGTAGTTACCTTCGCAAAGTGATCCATCATATTCTTGCGAACAGGTACAGCTGAAGGTATAGTCAGCATTCCAGATACAGGTGCCATTATTTTGACACGGAGTTGATGCACAGGGAGGAGCTGAAATTAAACAGCAAATTATTACTTTGAGTAATATTCATTTCTGGTAGATTTAAAATAGTACAGTATGTCCCAATAAATAATACCGGATGCTTTAATTTTATTCTAACTTCAAAAGTGCATAATAAAATCACAAAAGTAAAGCATCAGGTAATTTTTATTTGGACACACTGTATAAGAGGAAGAAGTCAACTTAACTATGATCTGAGAGCCAGCAATAGTCTCGTCCCACGGTTGTTTGATGTGATCATTTATTAGTTTTTCAAACAAGACATCATGTACAACGCAATTTTTAGGCTTAAACAGCTTAAAGCCGTATCATACTAATGTATACAAATGCTTTTGAGTCATTTTCAACTTTAATTTCCCCTTATTTACAACATTATTCACTTTCACAGCATTTTTAAAGCTTTTTCGGATATAAAATGTATCTATTTATGACAAAATTGGTGGCGCTATTTAGATACTGGAAATTACTCTTCCATGCTTTTAATAAAAATAATTTCTGTTATTTTTTTGATGAAATATGTTTATAAAATGTCTTTGTTGCTTGTTTCACCTATTCCATCTGTTTACATCGAACAACCGTGGTCCGCAACGAATGAATGACAGGAAGGAATAACAGAATAACAAAAAACATTAAACACGGTAATCTTTACTTTATTTACTTTTGGCAAATGAATACTTTGGACTTGGACACCCATATCAAGAAAAGATCAAGACAAAGAAGGAAATTTGGAAAGAGAAGAGGAGGGTGAAATGAAAAGAGAAGAAGAGGAAAAAATTATATAATTTGAAGGCAATTACGAAATCTTGCCCACCAAGCTGTCTACAATCCTATTCTAAGCAATAATATAACATATAAACATATCAATACGAATTGCTAAGCTTGTTTAAGATTTCGCGCAATCAACAGCAAAGGCTGAATTACTTGTGACTTCCAATAAGGTTAATGGTTGAGGCTAAGGGTTAGTGTTATGATTAGGATTGGGGTTAAGTTAGTGTTTACCGTGTCGAGCACGTGGAGAATCGAATAAACAATAGGATTGGGGTTAAGGGTTAGTGTTATGATTAGGGTTGGGGTTAAGGGTTAGTGTTATGATTAGGGTTGGGGTAAGGTTTAGTGTTATGATTAGGATTGGGGTTAAGGGTTAGTGTTATGATTAGGGTTGGTGTTAGTGGTCCAAGTGTAGCATCGAATAAACAATAGGGTTGGGCTAAGGGTTAGTGTTATGATTAGGGTTGGGGTTAAGGAAGTGTTTACCGTGTCGAGTACGTGGAGAATCGAATAAACAATATGGTTTGGGGTTATTGTATGATTAGAGTTAATGTTAGTGGTAGTGTTTACCGTGTCGAGCAAGTGCAGTATCGATTAAACAATAGAGTTGGGGCTAAGGGTTATTGTTATGATTAGAGTTGGAGTTAGTGGTAGTGTTTACCGTGTCGAGCAAGTGCAGTATCGATTAAACAATAGAGTTGGGGCTAAGGGTTAGTGTTATGATTAGAGTTGGAGTTAGTGGTAGTGTTTACCGTGTCGAGCAAGTGCAGTATCGATTAAACAATAGAGTTGGGGCTAAGGGTTATTGTTATGATTAGGGTTGGGGTTAAGGTAGTGTTTACTGTGTCGAGCACGTGGAGAATCGAATAAACAATATGGGTTGGGGCTAAGGGTTATTGTTATGATTAGAGTTGGAGTTAGTGGTAGTGTTTACCGTGTCAAGCAAGTGTAGTATCGATTAAACAATAGAATTGGGGCTAAGGGTTAGTGTTATGATTAGGGTTGGGGTTAAGGTAGTGTTTACCGTGTCGAGCACGTGGAGAATCGAATAAACAATATGGGTTGGGGCTAAGGGTTATTGTTATGATTAGAGTTGGAGTTAGTGGTAGTGTTTACCGTGTCAAGCAAGTGTAGTATCGATTACACAATAGAATTGGGGCTAAGGGTTATTGTTATGATTAGAGTTGGAGTTAGTGGTAGTGTTTACCGTGTCAAGCAAGTGTAGCATCGATTACACAATAGAATTGGGGCTAAGGGTTATTGTTATGATTAGAGTTGGAGTTAGTGGTAGTGTTTACCGTGTCAAGCAAGTGCAGTATCGATTAAACAATAGAATTGGGGCTAAGGGTTAGTGTTATGATTAGGGTTGGGGTTAAGGTAGTGTTTACCGTGTCAAGCAAGTGCAGTATCGATTAAACAATAGAGTTGGGGCTAAGGGTTATTGTTATGATTAGAGTTGGAGTTAGTGGTAGTGTTTACCGTGTCAAGCAAGTGTAGTATCGATTAAACAATAGAGTTGGGGCTAAGGGTTATTGTTATGATTAGAGTTGGAGTTAGTGGTAGTGTTTACCGTGTCGAGCAAGTGCAGTATCGATTAAACAATAGAGTTGGGGCTAAGGGTTATTGTTATGATTAGAGTTGGAGTTAGTGGTAGTGTTTACCGTGTCAAGCAAGTGCAGTATCGATTAAACAATAGAATTGGGGCTAAGGGTTAGTGTTATGATTAGGGTTGGGGTTAAGGTAGTGTTTACCGTGTCAAGCAAGTGCAGTATCGATTAAACAATAGAGTTGGGGCTAAGGGTTATTGTTATGATTAGGGTTGGGGTTAGTGGTAGTGTTTACCGTGTCAAGCAAGTGTAGTATCGATTACACAATACAGTTAGGGCTAAGGGTTAGTGTTATGATTAGAGTTGGAGTTAGTGGTAGTGTTTACCGTGTCAAGCAAGTGTAGTATCGATTACACAATACAGTTAGGGCTAAGGGTTAGTGTTATGATTAGAGTTGGAGTTAGTGGTAGTGTTTACCGTGTCAAGCAAGTGTAGTATCGATTACACAATACAGTTAGGGCTAAGGGTTATTGTATGATTAGAGTTGGAGTTAGTGGTAGTGTTTACCGTGTCTAGCAAGTGTAGTATCGATTACACAATAGAGTTGGGGCTAAGGGTTATTGTTATGATTAGAGTTGGAGTTAGTGGTAGTGTTTACCGTGTCGAGCAAGTGTAGCATTGAATAGGGTTGGGGTTAAGTTTGTGTTTACCGTGTCGAGCATGTAGAAGAATCGAATAAACAATAGGGTTGGGGCTAACAGGGTTGGGGTTAAGGTAGTGTTTACCGTGTCAAGCTTGTATACCAAATAAACAATACAGTTGGGGCTAAGGATTAGTGTTATGATTAGGGTTGGGGGTTGGGGTTAGTGGTAGTGTTTACCGTGTCGAGCAAGTGGAGTGTCGAATAAACAATAGGATTGGGGTTAAGGGTTAGTGTTATGATTAGGGTTGGGGTTAAGGTAGTGTTTACCGTGTCGAGCACGTGGAGAATCGAAAAAACAATATGGGTTGGGGCTAAGGGTTATTGTATGATTAGGGTTGGAGTTAGTGGTAGTGTTTACCGTGTCAAGCAAGTGTAGCATCGATTACACAATAGAATTGGGGCTAAGGGTTAGTGTTATGATTAGAGTTGGAGTTAGTGGTAGTGTTTACCGTGTCAAGCAAGTGTAGCATCGAATAGGGTTGGGGTTAAGGTTGTGTTTACAGTGTCGAGCACGTGGAGAATCGAATAAACAATAGGGTTGGGGCTAACAGGGTTGGGGTTAGGGTAGTGTTTACCGTGTCAAGCTTGTGTACAAAAATAAACAATACAGTTGGGGCTAAGGGTTAGTGTTATGATTAGGGTTGGGGTTAGTGGTAGTGTTTACCGTGTCGAGCAAGTGGAGTATCGAATAAACAATAGGGTTAGGGCTAAGAGTTAGTGTTATGATTAGGGTTGGGGTTAAGGTAGTGTTTACCGGTTCAAGCAAGTGTAGCATCGAATAAGGGTTAAGGTAGTGTTTACCGTGTGGAATAAACAGAAGGATACTTACCAACAATTCCTCCCGGATATGCAAATGAAGAACCGAAATCTTTCTTAGTGTCGTACACTACACCATAGACAGCAGCGACTGTAAAACGAACATCTGCGTCTAGATGAGTGATAGTATGAACGTCGGCTGAAGATACGTTACCGCGTATTGTGCAAACATAGCCACTTGGTGAAGACATGATATCCCAACCCATCATCGACGATCCATAGTCATATTGAAGTCCTTGGAGTTTGTTACAATTGATGACTACATGAATGAAGTGAGTGACCTGATATGACCAGGGATTTGAAAGGGAGAAGACAGGGAATGCCACGTGATTGGTGTATAGATTTTTCGATGGTACCATAGTCATAGAAGGACCATGTTGGAAATTGTCATTTTCATTGTGATATCCTTTCATATATTGCATTACGAGTATAGGAGAGTCAGAAAAAATGGCGACCATCGTATCATCAGTAATATTTCCTTCAAACCATTCTCCTTGTGATAAAGTTTGTTTTTCGTCACAAGATATAGAAATTGTGGTGTTGTTTTGTGTTCCAACGATTCTGTAAAAGTAGCCATTATCTCTGTCAGTAAATGGAGCTACAACAACGTTGAAACCAAGCATTGAGACCGGTGGTAAAAATTCAACCAGTGCGTCGCAATTGTCGGAGTCAATGCCGGAGCACTGGGTCCCAACTACAACTGCAACAGAGTTTTCGCTTTCTATACGGTAACCCGAGTAATCATGTGGGTAGTCCGCCAAAAATTGAACACTGCCATATGCTTTAAGATGTACGTTTTGATATATTTGTCCAGTTTGTGTCTTAACAGTGATATTTGTAGACGTGAATGCTGATACACAAATGAAGGACTTTGTTCCAATTGTCGGCGTTGCCGACAAAACGTAATGATCTGTACCAAGTTGACTTATGGGTAATACAAAGTATCCGTCTCCAGACTCACCGCTGTTAGTCATTACGTGCACAGAAATATCACCGTCAGCTTTTACGTATACAGTTTGATCAGATTTGACTCCAGAACCAACTATATATGTCCAGGTTGGCAACGCAATGTCAACGTATTTGAACCTAGATACAAATTGATACATATGGTATTGTGTATTGGGTATAGTTATATCTGCGTATATAGGCGTTTCTGATAACGTTGACATCAACAATCGAGGACTATCTGACATGTGGACATCCGGGACACTAAAAACAAATTCACTTTTCCATTCACTTTTAGCAGCATCTGTTGAAAATAAGAATAAAATAAAAGGCCAACACATGGCTAAGGGAATATTTGAAATAGACATTAAAGATGTGGTCAGAAATACCTTGTCTGTGGGGAGGACGGTCCGATCATAGACGTATAGATCACTTGACATGTGATGTCATTGCTAGGCAGTATGCGCGCGAATCATGGCAATTCCCATTGTTCTCTGCTCTGCAGTGTGCGTACGCATCCTAGTTTGCTCAGGGCATATGCATTTTAAATCGCCACCACATTTCATATAGTACAAGAAAGCAAGAAAGCCATTGAACAGTGTAGTTATTCGTTCAAGCATATCGATAGACCAGTTCCTGGCCTTTGTTGATAAACAATGATGCCAAGTGTTCTACAGTCTATGGTCCAATCAACAACATCATCCCAACCTTTACAACCAGAATGGATATGTTTCGTAGCAGCCTGCGAAAGTTTTTGTTTCTTCACCATGGGGTTGGTAAAGTATGAATTGAGTTTCGATTTTACTGACCCTACATTGTTGGCCCCACGTACGTCCTTTTGTGGTTTAAATATTTCTGAGCTGACCACGGTTTGTTTATGTTAGTTACTTACGTAACCTTTTCAAAATACTTTAATATACTTTAAAATGTCATTTGGCATTCTTCGCTCACTGTCAATTAAAGATAGGGACTAAGATCAGAAGATCGTGCGCATGTACTTTGTAAATCATCAGGATGAGATTTGTTTTAGATATTCTGATTTATTTACAACTTTTGTCGAAGACAGGCAAATCCCAATGGTGCTCAGAGAATACTAAATTAAAAGAATGCCAACAAAATATGGAATATGGGACGAGGTCCGATTTTAGTAAAGTACCAATAACATTAATCAATCATTATGCAAATCAGTCACACTTACCATTAACAATACAAAGCAGCAATAGCAAAGCAACAGATTGGACAATATTTGCTGTCATTTTGAAAACCAGTTTTCATCCGATAGAGCAGCAATACTATTATATAATTAACCTTCTCGACTCGTCTCTAGGAAATTGAAGGCTTTGTGCATGGACGGCGAATAAAGTTCAATGTTCAAAATTTGTTTACTGGAAATGTATGCAATTGTTTGCACATTTATAGCACACACTATGATCTTTGACATTTGATATAAAAGTAAACACATAACACACGTATTGTTTAGTTTATTGATATTACCAAATAAACATGACCAAATATGCAGGTACATCAACTATAAGCCAATAAATGCAATTGTAATATAAGTAAAACTTACAAAGTTTAATGTGAGCTTTTAAATGGGAAGAGTCCTGTCCAAGCTCTTGTGAGATTGAGTATTTTTGGTTTTGTGAAGAGAAGAAACGAGAGAGAAATTGTGGACGGGGATTAAAACAATTTTTAAGCGACACGTTTTAAATGTAGAAGCGCTATATAAATATGCAATATGTATGTGGGTGTGGGTGGCGGCGTGTGTGTGTGGTGTGGGGGTGTGTAGGGGATATGTATGTAGAGGGTATGTATGTTTGTATTTGTAAACCAACATAAGTGATGACATTATTCTATGCTACATGTACAATGTGAGGACAGTAAAAATGTGAGGACAATTTTGATGTCCTCACATTTCTATGCTGCACAGCGTCATCATCCCTATATCTACGTGTCAAAACTTGCCGATTTTGTTTGAGAATTTGAGATAGGCCGAACGACCCAGGATAAGCACACCCCCGTGTACGATAAAAAGGTGCGCTTAATTGCCACTACGAATTAAGCGTTGCCATATATCATCTGAATTTACTCATTTTTACGATCTGCGCATGCTCATTATCCTCTTTAACGTTTCCAACTCAAGAAAATTTGATTTTTTTTGTCAGTTTTTGTTCTCAATACACTGACTGGAAGTTAAATCCACTGACACGAGATTTACATATTCTTTCAACTGCAAGTCCAACAATAGGTGTTAACATAGACTGACATAAACTTTCCGGGTCAGCGCGTGTTGTGTTATCGTTGTGATGCAACATTGATGATCGATAGGCGTCAATGGTAGAGCCTACTTGACCTATTTTGCTGTGTTACCTAGGTAACGAAGCATCCAAGATATTACAATCCTATCCCTATTTGATTTGTTTAACCAAAACGAACAATTTGACACCTCTTTTGGCAAAATCGGAGCACTTTGTTGTTTTCGACCCCTATAGAGGCAAAAATGAGACCTTTTTGGTTATAACTCAAGAACAATACGTCCTAGATAGGTCAAACTATACATTTTCGGAATCCTTGTGACTAGGGAATACATTGGAATGGTTTTTAACACAATTTGAGCAAGTTTAAAATTTTGACCCTATGCAAAGTTCGATGACCTTTTACCTCCCCCCCCTCTTTGGGCCAGTTTATATTTTTGGGAACATCCTGATTATGTTTTGAGGTCATCTCAGGAACCTAAAAAAGTTGGGTTGGTTTGGTCCTGTGGGGGTGCACAGAAAGTGGTCCTAGCTCCCCGAGTATATGCCGTATATAAAACATTGTATCTCGCTTATTTTAGGTTGATTTAGTTCGGGTTTTTTGTAATTAATTTATTTGACTTTAAATCAAAATTTAGAAACAAAAACTGGCCTGGTAGTCTCATACCTAGACAGAACAACCTGTATTTTGTATCAATCCCAAGCGGGATGACGTCAACACGAGGAACAAAATGGATGCGACTATTCGGCGAACTAGCGTTGCATGATGGGTAATTTCAGGTTCAGTGAACAGGAAAAAGACTGCACAGTGTCAACGGCGATCGGCCCTCGTGTTAAAACAAAAACATATAAAGCAGGAGTTGTCAGCGGGCTGCAACGTTCATTGTTCTATTGTGTCTTATTAGAGCGCTGACATATTGGAAAATGTTGCCAATCAATATTCATGAGAGTGTACATTCAACGACCAGTTTTCGAAATTGGGTGACTTGTGTTTGGCAGGTGGGAAATACATCTGACTGGGCTCTTTAATTACGTAACGCACAACGGCATTGATGTCATCGAATGGCTGCTTAGTGCTGTTATGTGTTAAGTTTTATAATAATTATCATTACATTTATTTTCCTTTCTTTTCTTTCTCTGTACTTATTCTTTCCTAGGCCTACACTAACTTTATCACTCCCTCGCTATCCTTCTCTCTCTTGCCTTCTTCCCCCTCTTTCTTTTCTTTTTGTCCTCTCTCACTCTCCCTGTTATTCCAATATAAATATGTCCTTATCTTTCTATTATTTTATATACTTCTCATTATTTCTTTCTCTTCATTTATCCTCTTTCTCCTTCCTGTAGGCCCCCCATTCTCCATATCCCTCCTCAAGACTTCTCACAGGGGAGAATCTGCTCCCACCCCCACCACGCTATTTCTATGCCAACCTCCTTCTTAAAATTAAAATAAATGGACATTTGTGAAAAAAAACTTTTATAGGCATATACTTATACTTACATGTATACGCAGCGATTACCATTATAGAATACTACAGAATGTGGACCTGGCAGCTAATCCATTCTGATGTGCAGTCGATCAACAGGGGCATTCAATTTATTTAAATGAAGCGCCTAAAGTCAGGTGGGTGATAAAAAAAGATTATATCGACAACTAAAGCCCATTATTCGAAACAATGGTACCACTTTTATGAATAGCCTGTCGCAACTTCTAATCGGCATCAAAGGAACAAACATTACGTAATCTATTTCTTCTCCTTTCTATCTATCCTCCTTGGGAGTTGTGATCTGGAAATTGATTTACCCAAGTTTATCATATTAGTTTGATATTTAGTGTAAACTGAAGAATAGTGTTACTGGTATGCTATGTACCGATTGATTGTAAACTCGTCTCGTGCAAACGTTAGCGGTCTACTGCCCTCTAACCAATGCTAAAAATAACGAGGAACAGATTTACCCAAACTCTACTGATCACTGATCTCATATTACACAATAAAGCAACTTCAATTGATATTAACACATTTATTGTGAAACTAATTGATGGCAGGGTTGCGATATGGAGCCCAAATAGGCGGCTTTGAACTGTCGCCTGTGACTACAAAATGCGATTTGTCGACTCTTTGCAAACGTTGAGTTTGAACTTGAGTGGGGAAAACAGTAACTTTTGCTACATAAACTACAAATCCTGATGCTTTTAAAGACGATGTTTGGATGAAATCCACTAAAAATAATATTAGAATTTTGGACCAAAATTGTCCAAGATACCCTTTAAAATTAATTTCTGGCAAGTTATAATCTGCGCGTAATTCTGTGAATTGGAGCGTCATTTCAAGTGTCACGCCCGAGAAATGGGCTGAAAATTACTGGCAACCCCGATTGAAAGTAGTGTTGATAGAAATGCCCAGGTCTTCAGAAATACATGTAGGCCTAGTTCTATTAATATAATGGCACTATGTTGTAATCAAGAGCAAGAGTTGGCGTCAAGTTGGTGTACCTTGCTCTTTTTCTTTCCAGTTGTTCATATTCAAGGTATCCTCTTGTATCATTTATTGATCCTTGATGTGTTTTGTGTCCTCGTCCGTTGGATTCACCATTACCTACTTTTTACCATTTCACAATTTGTTGTCCCAAAATGTGTCAGTTTGTGAAAGTGTGAAATGGAAAAATCCGGGGAAAATGTCAGCTGCAAAATGGACTGAAACCAGTGTCGTAGATTTCTTTTTGACATGGAGGGTTCTTGAAATATAGTGAATCAACCACCTTTTTGGCGACAATTGCACTGGGGGGGGGGGGGTAAAATGGCTAAAATGGCCAAATATGGGGTTTAATTTGGTCAGTATCCACATACGAGCGTAAACATTGGAACATTGGTGGATGATCGTATTGACCACCCCTGGTAAATGACTGACACATTTAATCTGTACCCGGGAATCTGTAAATCATTGGCCATTCAATAGAGTGTGTGGCGAGGGTCGTTAGTTGGTAGGGCTACCGAGGACCATTTGGCTAGATATATAGCCCAGTAGAACATAGCCACATCAACTAATTTCACATCTAGGGACCTAATAATATCGCGTCTTTGTAATTGAATTCAACAACAATGACAATTCAAGTACATTGTACCTGTTTAATTTGTGAAATAACCACGAGGTTTGTATGAAAGGAATCTCTCATGAATACAATTTCATATGGGGTCATATATATTTATTGCACGTACGCCACTCTATCCAAAAATACACCGTTATTGCAGTCCAACATTCTACCAGAAATAAACTTTCCCAAAGCAAACGGTACAAATGTGTCAAATCAGATTATGAGATACTAGTACCAGGTGGTATAGCCATGGGGAGCTGCCTCCAACCCCTGGTCATGCTGGGTGCCGTGATTTTAGATTTTTAGAACTTTTTAACTATTTTGTTGTCGACCATTTCCCCCTTGAAAAACGGCTGGAATCAACCTACATCACTCACAAAATATACTGCATTATAGTATTCATGATCTCAACATAAATCCTACAAACACCATTCTGATTAGAACATTATTTAGTAACAAATATTATTACAAAGATATTATACTACATGTAGGCCTATAAGTTGTGCTGTTTATCACACCAAAAACAGTGCACCCCACCCTACCCCAACACACCCCACACCCCCACACAAAAAACCCAAACACACCAACACAACCCATACACATTTGCAAGAAATATTAGCGTCATCTTTTTTGTTTAACAATATGAAATCCCAACACAATAATGTAACTTGAACAATATAGGGGGCCTAATTAGTAAAACACACGTATACAAATTTGCCAAATATGTTGGCAGTTAAACTTGGTGTTTGCATCATCTTACCTTTTAACAATATGAAATACGATAACAATGCAATGACTCATATACAAATAACAATGGAAAATCTAAAAATAAGTTTCTTATGAAATGCACTGATCCATGCTGATTGTTTTATGCAGACATTGTTCAAGGTCATTTCCTGCCTAATCTAGTCAATTTCTCTCACTTTCAATTTGTTTAAAACAGTCTTCTTCTCTTAATTTAAATGTAACCCCCCCAAAAAAAAAACCACTCACACCCCACACCCCCAAACACACTCACAAAACAAACACAAACAACAACAACAAAAAGAAAAAACGGACACATGGCTTATTTATTTCAGCATTCAGCATACACATATTTTTTTAAAAATCTTAAGAATTCTGGAAGTATAGCTAAATACTCAGACTCACTAGTCCAAAGATATGGTTCGCTAGGTCTAGCAGATGTAGACCATTTTAAAGAGAGTGAGGTTTCGTGGGTCTTGGCTTTCTTATCTACACTTGATTTGTTGTTAAATTGTTTTTGTGATTTGATTTGATTGCGACTAAACAAAACACAACACAAAAGCAAACACCACTTCGGTCCATTAATGTCAATGCAGTTATGCGAAATTAAATGAATCGAAATAATAAGAATTTCCACACCATAAGTCCAATTGTTTCCTGTCAAACCTATTGAAACTGTTGGTTTAAATCCATTTTATATGTCGTCCGCATGAGGTCTAACATTGGCTATTTATGCTTCTCATCACCTAGGCTATTGTGGCATACGTATCGAGAACGGGACAATTATTGATACCTAGTACAGTAGTATAAGTTAGTTATGTCGTATTGAAAAATTTTACATGTCACATACTGACGTAATACTTTGATATAAATTTTTACAAAGTAAAACTATGTATGTTATTTAATTGTGCTGTTTTTGCACTTATCACAACTGATTAAGGGTGTTTTCAAACTTTCCATCTCACTTGGGTCTGTCCCGTCCTGCCCTGTCTTGTACTGTTCAGTCTGTCTGTCCATACCCCATTAATTTTTTTGGCACAATATATTTGATTCCGATCTTGTCCAAATTATCTTTATGTGAAGGAATCATACTCTTCTCCTTTCATTCAGCTTTGTGTCAAAATATATGATTTATTATATTTTTTTTAATTATATATATTATACTTTTGATTATCTGATTTAATGATTTCGTTCAATTAAATTTCATTTATTCTTATTTCGGCCAAATGTTGTATTGTACATTGTCATTGTAGTACATATTAATATTGTAGCGTAAGTTAAATTACCATCTTGTTCAGATTGGGTGCCACAAACTTCACGCTCTGCGTCTTTGCGGCATCCACATCTCTTCACTTCTCATGTTCTTATATTGTGTTTCTATAAGTAATTATCATTAAGTATTTCTTATCTTGCATTTCCATTTGTATAACTTTTTGTGAATTGAGATGAAAACAAATAAAACTTGAACTTGAACTTGAACTTGAACTATCTGAAAATTAATAACATGATAAGCATCAAGCATGACCATAAAGCTCGAAGGATTTTCTATTGGTTTTGTCTTGAAAAGTGTCCAGGCAAGTATCATCCTTAAAAAAAAAAATTGTGTCTATTTTGACATTCTAATAACAATCTTGTTATAAGTCTGCTGCAAACTAACAATTAGCATGTTACAAGCTAAAGTTGTATGGGTTTAGATCGTTGCTTGCCTTGGAGGGTTGGAGGGGTCACACCCCACTGGGTGATAGTGTTCGCGCTCCTGGCCTACCGGGACAATCTTTTATATATTTTTTATTTTTTGACATGCTTTGTATGTGTATTTTGATGTATTATAGCAAGTTATGTAAATAAATAAATAAATAAATAAATAAATAAATAAATAAATACATGTTTTTCTTTTCTATATCGACTAAAAAGTAGAGAACTTAATGTGTACTCTGCGGAGTTGGGTGACTTTAGATTTTGGCAAAAGGAATGTAAAAAACCACAAAATTGTGTATAACCAACCAAGCCATTCATGAACATGAAATCTGTCATTCTCGCTTTAAATCACTTGAGTGAACTTTAATTATAAATACATGTTATTCAGCCTTCCAAAGTAAAAGCCAGTATATGCTTTGTTAATGTCTAGCAAATGCTGCGTTTTACTTCGGAAGCTGACTGAGTCAAAGCCTGATCAAAGGCATTCAAAGCTGTTCCCCGAATAGAAATGCTATGTACATTGACTTTGTCAGCAGACTGATTAAAAAACGACACCTCTAGAGTTAAAAAGCCAGTAAATGTTTTGTTATTTATTTCCTGATACTGTATATTTACTTTAGAGGCAGCATGCATGTGTCTCACCTGTTTACCGGGATGTTGTAGGTTGATTTGCCAAATCTTGATCAACTGACACTCTTTGTCCATTCGGAGTTGATGGCATGTGATTGAAGATGTTCATAACATCATTGAGTATTTTGTTTTAATTATACTTCGTACATATCACAAAATCATGACCAGCACAGTAAAAGTGTTGCCAGCAGCCAAATCCAGTGATTGTGTGAAATTGAGAATATATACCACTAAAAAGTTCCATCAATTTCTTACAAATTATTGCCTGTGCAACAACAATGGTAGGGCAAGAATGGCAAACTATACACTTTGCTTTTTTTTTTTGGTCCTGTCTGGATTGACAAAGTCGACTGACCAGCCCTACTTGAAAGATACTAATTTTCTTGTGCTTTGTTATTCCACTGCGACAAACGTAGAGAAGTAAAAGCCCCAAACACAGATAGTCATTTTAGCGTAAAATCATAGTTCAGAACCAAAACGCACATTGGAAAACTGAATATCGTTGAACCAAAAAAGCAACGTCTATAACAACAGGAAAAACAAAATTATATAATTTGTATTTTTTTTTATTATATAATTTATTATTTTTCACAAACACAAATCAAATGGCTAAATGTGCTGTTTGTAGGACAACATAGCAATTTTGAATTGACGTTGTAATCACACACCATTAAATCCACACATCACAAGGCTCCAAAGTTAACGAGTAGAAATGGTAACTAAGTTTTCTTTAATTTGTACCTCAAAAGGGACAGAAAACCTACCTGCCAATTGTCAGGGCTGTCTGCTTTTTGGAATTGCTTGGCGTGAGACAGAGGCGTACCGGGATTTGCCGATTACAATATTCATATTGACCTGTGATTATTTGAGCCACGCACCTCGAGAATCTGAAAAGCGGGGGGGCAACAAATTATTTTGATGATGCGTAAGATTGTACTCATTTTCCAGCTTTTTGCGTGAGATTAATAGGCGTGAGATTATACTACCTTGGCGTGAGACCGTGAGAAAGTGACCCAATTCGTGAGACTAACGGCCAATGCGTGAGAGTTGACAGCCCTGCCAATTGTTACTAATAGTATTTTCACCCGGATAAGTCGGGTGGAAAAAAGAAAATAATTAAACATCCAAAGCTAACACTAAATATTGCGCATCCGCCTAATGTTTCTCGCCAGCATCAGCACAAAGGATTCGTTAACTCTCTACTTTTTCCACATATTCACAAGACACAGGTGTGCTACTTTGGCTCTACTTAGAACACCACTATTTTTGGCAACCATTCCGCGCTAGTCATGAATACAAGCAAAAGAATAAGACGGCGCAAAGTCTCCCTGCAGCCTATACATTTATATAACAACCTTGGCCCAGAGAAATCAGCAGTTTTGTTCAACTGACATGCTCTCACAGGACATATCCAAGGAAAGAGAAAAGAAGGGATAGTGAATATTCTCAACTTGATTTGCATGAATGAAGGCAAGCCCCGCAACTCTGATGACACTAGCTTGTCTTGGCAAAGGAGATGAATCTTCCGACGAAGTTCTTTATATGGATGCGAAGAGTTTCTTTGCTCTCTTTTCTGTCCAAGTTGAGTCCACATTGGCCATGCAAAGATTTTTTTGGTTCTTCTAGAACTACTGAGCCATATCTTGTAACACGAACTAGGAAGAGGTGGTTGTTGCGACCCCCTTAATTTTCAATTATAAACTTAAAGTAAAATATAAAGTAATATTTGCTACTAATGTATAGCTATGAGTCTATTCTATCCAGTGGTACCAAAATAAGTACAAACATTCTCCACATAATATCGCTATGACGTCATAATGTGAGGGCGCCAATGCAAATTTGGGAAATTCTGGCTATGTACAAAAGTATATAGGCAAAATCGATTTTCGGGTAAAGATCTACAAAAATGCTGAATATAAACGGAAATGACTATTTTCACCTAACTAACAAGTAAAGAGTCACTAGCTCTTGAAATAATTTCACAATAGCAAAATGAAAATCATTGGGTCTCACCACCCCTCCCCTCTATGGTCATCTTTGATGGCCGGTCCTACCCCCGGGTAAGGTGCTGGAGTGAAAATTGTATCACCAAAATGAGCGCAAAGGATGTATCTATGATTAGCTTAGGTCGTTGTGCGTAAACGTGTGCGTTTTTATGACGGGAAAAATCTTAGGGAGAGTTGGTACAACCCCCTCCCCTTCGTAGTTCTAGGGTTAAGCAACTCAAAGATGAACAAGGAGTTGACAATGACAAACTGCCACTGACTCGGGGACCATGGATTGCACATACACTGTGCCCATGTCAGGCTTATATCTGGCGCCAGGATATAAAGTATTGAACCCAATTTGTATTGACCCTCTGACCTTGGGGTGGCAAAGCTTACATGTAGTCAGTAAACTACTGACGGTTCTTTCTCAGGTTACTCCACCTCCAAGATCACTGAAGCAATAACAACAAGGAACAATTAATCAGTAACGTTGACACCCCTGATTCATATCATTATACTACATAGCATTTAAGCAATACGCTTTTTCCCAGGAGGACAAAGCTCATGCAAAAACGTGATAAATACAATTCAAAGAACAAGATAATAATGGAAAGCAAACAATAAAACAAAGAGATGAGTTTTAACATGATTGTTACAATTTGACGTTCTAACGGCAACAGGTAGATCGTTCCAAGCATGTGAAGCAGATACAGGGAAAGTTTTGTCGCGATATTAGACTCTAGTAGTGTTCCAAACATAAATACGTTGTTATTTGTGGAATCCTCATATGCCAAAACATATGGTTAGTCATCAAAAGCATCTTCCTATGTCCATTCGTTCAAAAGTTATGGCATTTTACGTCAAAAAGTCTGAAATATGGCGGCCATCTTGGATGTTTGCTAATTTGGAGTATTTCTAGTGTTCTTATTTTGTTTCCAATGAATTGTTGACCCTTTTACATGAGATTAGATCAAATGTAATAAAAATTGTATGACATTTGACTGAATAGTAATGGTTAATTGGCAATTTATTTTTAAAAATTGACGGCCATTTTGAAATTCAAAATGGAGGCTCTAAACTGGCACCCAAATTTTTCTTAATCCGTGATGTTTCTGGATGTGTTTAAACATGGGTGCCAAGAATCGACCTACAAAATGACAAATATCACGTAAGCCTATAGACTATGGGCCTCTCTACTATTGGATTGAGAAGAGATAGTAAGAGTTTACAGAATTATTTCGTAAGACTCATAACAATGGGTAATAGGGTTTTAAGAGGAACTATCTGTTATTTTTGAGAATAAAGTTGCCACGGTCAAAAATAGATTTTCTTTATACTTTCATATTTGATGGACCTTGACCTCAAACTAACACACATGGGATAAATTTCGGAAAAATATCCCCGTTGCCATGGTAACAGGCAAATTTCAATTTTAGGCCTATTTTCCGATTTTTTGCATTTTTCAGCAGTCAAATTGTCAAGTTTTGAAGCCAGTGTTACTAGTATACACAATATATATATAATTTTTTTCTTTATAAGGTATAAATAGGTCAAACCTTAGATGCCACAATGAAAGTATAAAAATAATCACCAGATGTCAGGGTGGGTTATACCATTTATTTGAAATAGGGGTGTTTTTCAATTTTTTCAAAGTATGAAAATACACCAACTTTGTATAGCTCATAAACCATATGGTAGTGTTCCGATTTCAACATCGACCACAGCATGTTGAGATGATACATTGGTCTTATGAAAAGTTACATTTGAGCTTGGGGAAAACACATCTGTATATACAGTGTTGCCAGACATTTTCCTATTTTTCGAAATTCAACACAAATCTCACCTTAAGTTAAATGATGTGAAATGAAACATCATCCTTTCAAGGAACATTTATTAGAAAGAGAGTTTTTATTCATATCAAATTTGATCAGTTATAATGGTCAGTGTTGTTCTAAACCACATGGGTGTTGCCATAATTGGGGTTTAATTGTGATTTGTGGATATTTTCAACTTTTTACAAGTCATAAAAATACCAAAATGCATTTCTATAATAAAGAAAGAAACATCGACTTCGTCATGTTGAGATGATATATTGGCCTTATGAAAAAGTTATTTTGATCTGGGGGCGGGGTAAGACATCAGTTTATACAGTGTTGTCAGATAAACCACATGGGTGTTGCCATAATTGGGGTTTAATTGTGAGGTGTGGATATTTTCAACTTTTTACAAGTCATAAAAATACCAAAATGCATTTCTATAATAAAGAATGAAACATCGACCTCGTCATGTTGAGATGATATATTGGCCTTATGAAAAAGTTATTTTGATCTGGGGGCGGGGTAAGACATCAGTTTATACAGTGTTGCCAGATATTTTCCTATTTTTCAAAATTCAACACAAGTCTCGCCCTAAGTTAAAAGATATGAAAATGAAACTTCACCTTCATACGGAACATATCTTTTTAGAAAGAAAGTTAATTTCATATTCAATTTGATCATCTGGGATGGTCAGTGTTATTCTAAGCCATATGGGTGTTGCCATAGCTGGCATTTAATATGACAATTTAGATATTTCCAGCTTTTTACAAGTCTTAAAAATAGTACACATCCTTAAAATTATTGTGGAATGAACGCAATATTAAGGTTAAAATTACACTTAGTATGTGAATTTAAATTTTAAATTTGAGTCCGGAAAATATTTCCTTCCATACAGTATTGCCAGTTATTATCACATATATTCAAAATTCAACGTATGTCTCACTTTCGGATTTATATTGTTTAAATCGCTGCCATAAATAAACCACATGGATGATGCCACTACAAATGGAGTTAATAGTCAAGTGTGGATACATTTTCAATTTTAAAATGACACCTTATTAAAGTTATAGCTATAGTATTCCAATTTTTCACAAAAAACATCCAAAAGCACACAAATTTGTCCTAATTTGGCGCTTTTATGGGCACTTTTGCCTTAATGCACCCAATTTGGCGTATTGTCTCCACTGCAAACCCACCAATCGACATACCAAAATTGCTAAGGTACCCCCCAAAACCGTGGCACATTCCCGTATACCTTTAACCAGGGAGAACCCCCTCCGGGGTCATGTCATAGGTGTACTGTACCCAGTAGTCCTCTTTTTCTACTTGAAACGGATATTTACTCAGACAACTTTTATCAACATTTGGTGATTTCTTATTTTGCTTTAACCCTGCAAGTATCTGCAAAAGTGTTCATATAAATCTGCTTCAGTATTGAAAGCTTAATTTTAGTTAGCTGCTTCCTTTTTACAAGCTCATACAAATTCATGTCATCAATGAGCAGGGAATGCTTGAATGACAGAGAATTAGCAACAATATCATGCAACATTTCAATGGTCATTTCTTCTTCAGCATGACTTTAAATGTCATACTTTCGACTCTCCTGCGAGCTCCTCTCGGGAAAAGTAACTGGACATTAATTTGTTTGGCTGTGAAATGGTTCTGTGCATTATTGTCTTTGACTATTCTCATATCTTTCGAGACATTTGCTGGATCTATATAGTTTTTTGCCCATTTCTTCCCCATATCTTTTTTGCAAGTATAGTTGGGATGTGTGCTTTAATAATATGGGGTAGGCGTAATTTAAACATTATCTTACTCTTATGCATCAAAATAACATAAGATTGTTACATAATGTAACAATCTTATGTTATTTTAATTTATTTTAGCCTAGCTAGTAGAGCACATCAGACATACCAAATTGCATTTTGAATACGAGGAATGTCCTTCTGATATAAAATAATTTTGATTTTTTTTTAATTCGCGATACAATAAAAATTTTAGGGTAAATTATGTATATTGATTTTTTTTTGATTTTTTGACATATTACAGTCCTCAAAGTTAACTTAATAAATCTAATGATGTGTACTTAAAGTGTATGTAGCTGGGATGAAAAGGCGACCACTAATCAATTAATTAATGTTAATTGAAAAATTTGACCTTTCATAGTGAAGATATAGATTTTTTCCCATAAGACCTACATTTTTAGGTGTTTTGGTGAAAAAATCTATATCTTCAATACGAAAGGTCAAATTTTCATATGGACGGCTTTTCATTTCAGCTACATATACTTTAAGTACATATCACTAGATTTATACAATTTACTCTTGAGATCTGTTAAATTTCAAAAATATCAATTTTTAATCATTTGCCATAAAATTTGGATTATATCGCAAATTTCAATATATGTCTGATGTGCTCTCAGGTCCACAAAAAATATGTGAAAACGTCGCTATTTGAACCCTTATGACTTATAAAAATATGCACATCTCACTATTAAACCCTAATTATGGCAACACCCATGTGGTTTGGAACAACACTGACCATTTATACAACTGATCAAATTTAATATGAAAGTAAATTTCATTTTAATAAACTTTCCTTGTGAAGGTGAAGTTTCATTTTCGCATCATTTAACTTAAGGTGAGACTTGTGTTAAATTTCGAAAAAAATAGGAAAATATCTGGCAACACTGTATAAACATAAGTTTTCCCCAAGCTTAAGTGTAAATTTTTCATAAGACTATGTATGTTTCACTTTCACATATTTTTTAAGGAATGCATACCATGGTATTTTGGTATTTTTAAAACTTGTAAAAAGTTCAAAATAACCACATCTCGCTATTTAACCCTAATTATGGCAACACCCATGTGGTTTGGAACAACACTGACCATTTATACAACTGATCAAATTTAATATGAAAGTAAATTTCTTTCTAATAAACTTTCATTTTCAACCTAAGGTGAAACTAGTGCTGAATTTCGAAAAAATAGGAAAATATCTGGCAACACTGTATAAACAGATGTTTTTCCCCAAGCTCAAATGTAAATTTTTCATAAGACCGATGTATCATCTCAACATGATGAGGTCGATGTTTCATTTTCACATCTTTATTTTAGGAATGCATGCCATTGTATTTTGGCATTTTTAAGACTGAAAAATAGCTGAAAAAGCTGAAAAAAGCTGAAAAAATCTCAACATACGTTGAATTTTGAATATATGTGATAATATCTGGCAATACTGTATAGAAGGAAATATTTTCCGAACTCAAATTTAAAATTTAAATTCACATACTAAGTGTTCTTAGGTTAATTTTGAACCTTAATATTGCGTTCATTCCACAATAATTTTAAGGATGTGTACTATTTTTAAGACATGTAAAAAGCTGGAAATATCTAAATATTGTTATATTAAACGCCAGCTATGGCAACACCCATATGGCTTAGAATAACACTGACCATCCCAGATGATCAAATTGAATATGAAATTAACTTTCTTTCTGAAAAGATATGTTCCGTATGAAGGTGAAGTTTCATTTTCATATCTTTTAACTTAGGGCGAGACTTGTGTTGAATTTTGAAAAAATAGGAAAATATCTGGCAACACTGTATAAACTGATGTTTTACCCCCCCACCCCCAGATCAAAATAACTTTTTCATAAGGCAAATGTATCATCTCAACATGACGAGGTCGATGTTTCTTTCTTTATTATAGAAATGCATTTTGGTATTTTTATGACTTGTAAAAAGTTGAAAATATCCACAAATCACAATTAAACGTCAATTATGGCAACACCCATGTGGTTTAGAACAACACTGACCATTATAACTGATCAAATTTGATATGAATAAAAACTCTCTTTCTAATAAATGTTCCTTGAAAGGATGATGTTTCATTTTCACATCATTTAACTTAAGGTGAGATTTGTGTTGAATTTCGAAAAATAGGAAAATGTCTGGCAACACTGTATATACAGATGTGTTTTCCCCAAGCTCAAATGTAACTTTTTCATAAGACCAATGTATCATCTCAAAATGATGTGGTCGATGTTGAAATCGGAGCACTACCATATGGTTTATGAGCTATACAAAGTTGGTATATTTTCATACTTTGAAAAAATTGAAAAACACCCCTATTTCAAATAAATGGTATAACCCACCCTGACATCTGGTGATTATTTTTATACTTTCAATGCGGCATCTAAGGTTTGACCTATTCATACCATAAAGAAAACAGTATATATATATTGTGTATATTAGTAACACTGGCTTCAAAACTTGACAAATTGACTGCTGAAAAATGCAAAAATTGTGAAAATAGGCCTAAAATGAAAATTTGGCTGTTACCATGGCAACGGGGATATTTTTCCCAAATTTATTTCATGTGTGTTTGTTTCAGGTCAAGGTGCATCAAATATGAAAGTTTAAAGGAAATCCATTTTTTGACCGTGGCAAACATTTTTAAAAAATTCTCCAAAATAACAGATAATGCCTCTTAAGTACACTGTGCATGAATTGGTAGGATACATTTCAGATACTGAACATGATGATCGGGAGAAAAATAATCTTATTCTCTCTGACCAAAAAAACAACAACCCCAAAATGCCGTCACTAATCACCAGCTTTATCATTAATTGAAATATCGCTTTACTTTCCACATATTTAAGCGAATTTCTCCCCTAAAGGTACCGTAACAATTCATGCGCTCAAATAACAAACTGAACAACACATTTTAGGAGCAACAGATTATTTGCCCAGGCAGCTCCATATCTCTTAAACAGACATACTCAATATGGTAGAGTTAACCTGTTGACCCTTTTAAAAACCCATATCAAACTGTAATTGACAAAACTGGCTTCTCTTATTACCATGGTTACAATATGATGTGTTTCAGTAATCTTTCGAATTATCTGCATTGTATTTGAAATGTACACTGTGATTTAAAGCCATATTGTAACGGACGCCTCAACTTTTGTCAAGATTGTAATTTACGTTAATAACACGTAGGGGATGTATTTGTGCACTGCAAAAAATTACTCAACATTGAGCTCATAAAGTAATTTTTTACTCATTTGTTGAGTTGTGACCTATATGAGCTCAATGTTGAGTAATTTTTTACTCAACTGTTGAGTTGTGACCTTTTTACTCAATATTGGGTAAAATATGTTTTGCAGTGTGACCAAATCAGATATTGTAATAAGTTGAACGCATACATATGATATAACAATGTACGTACGAGGTGTTCATAATTATCATAACACATCATCAGGACCGACCTTACACGACCATCATCCCTTTAACTTCGTGTCAGAAAATGCCATGATAGTAGGGCGAATCCACTAGTTTTTCAACAGCTACGCATGCCAATTTTGTTCCGCCGTGTTGAATAGTCTCGAAATAGAGGCAGTGACTCAGGCTAAACACACAACCTGTAAATAAAAAGATTTTTACGATCTGTGCAAGCTAATTACGCAACTTCAATGTTACAAAGCTAAGTAAATTCAATTTTTGTCAGTTTTTGTTTTTCAAGGCACAGACGGGAAGTTCAAGGCACAGACAGGATCTTACCATATTGTTTCAACACATATGTGACCGTACACCACGAATGAGCCGTAAATTTGGCCCCGGAAATTTAGTTTTATTTCGTGTTTATAAAATATATATCATAAGCTTAAAATGGTATATCATTTGACTGCAAACGATATCCAGAGGCGGGGTTATGGTTTGTTGAACTTTGCTCCTTCAACAAAATGGCACCTTTTTCGGTTTTACGTGTGTCTCTTATTCCACATTGCTGGTAATAAATATCAAGCAGTCATAATTGGCGGTCATTTCAAATCATCCCCAAGTCAACGAGGTTCAGGAATGTCCTCTCATTGTTAATTGTTGGTTGTACATATATACCTAGATAAAGTACAATGCGTTGTAACCCACCAGTTGAACAGGATTTAGCCAAAGCAAACAAAGACTAGAGCTTTTTCAAATGAGATACATGTTTGCACCAATTTGAGGTAAGGCTATTGAATAGTGTAGTAGTTCTATCTATCTAGGCTATGTCAATCCACTGTTGGATGTAGCCCTCCTCATGATCACTCCATACCTTTCTATCTAATGCTACTCTCGCCCATGTTGTACCAATATATGATGTTATCTCTCCACCTCCTCTTCTGTCTACCTCTTCATCTTTTTCCCATTCTTGGTTGCCAATCTAACAATCTCTTTGGCCATCTGTTATCATTTCTTGTGGCAACATGTCCAGCCCATCTCCATTTTGGTTGTTTGATTTTTCTCAAAATGTCTGCAACACCGGTCAGCTGTCTGATGGTCGAGCACCTTACTTTGTCTCGCAGTGAGATGTCTAACAGTTGCCGTTACATTGCTCTTTGAGCGGATTGTAGTTTAGTTTCTAAGTATTTAGTTAATGACCATGTTTCAGAGCCATACGTCATTGTTGGAAGGACACATTGATTATATACTTTCCTTCTGAGTGACATGGGTATATTTTTGTTGCATAAGATTTCTTTATGTCTTCCAAAGCAACTCCATCCTGCTTTTGTCCTTCTCAATATTTCCTTCGAACAATCCTTTAACCTCAGTGTTTGGCCCAGATATTTATACTCCTCAACTCTTTCAATTTCCTGATCTTCAATAACGATCTTTTTATCTGTTGCCATATTTGTCATATATTTTGTTTTTCCTTTGTGCATTGTCAATCCCACCTTCTTGCTTTCTTTGTTCAAGTCATTAAGTTGTATTTCCATATCCTCCACTGTTGAGGTAGTAAGGGCAACGTCATCTGCAAATCGGAGGTCTGTTAATTTTTCTCCATCAACATTGATTCCTCTTTCATCCAAAGGTAGTTTTTTGAAGATAGCCTCCATAGCTGCAGTGAATATCTTTGGTGACAACGTATCTCCTTGTCTAACTCCTCTACAATTTTAGAAACGTCAGTATCCAGATGGATTCGAGATGTTGCATCTGTGTATATATCCTCCAGAATACAAACATACCCTTCATTTATTCCTATTTCTCTCAGTGCTTGGAAGAGATCCTGATGTTCTACGGAATCAAATGCTTTCTCGTAATCAATGAATCCAATACATAAGTCAAGTTGGTATTCGTTTGACTTTTCTATGAGTTGGTTTATTGCAAGTAGGTGGTCCATGGTTGAGAAACCTTCTCTAAAACCTGCCTGCTCTCGTGGTTGATGTTCATCCAGTTCTTTCTTTAGTCTATTTTGAAGAATTTTTGTGAAAGTTTTGTGAACTGGGTGTGTAATTCTTGATGTCTGCTCTGTTTCCCTTCTTGTGAAGAAGAATGATTTTTGCTTCCTTCCAAGATTGTGGGATGCATTTTTGGTGAGGATTTGGTTAAACAGTTTTGCTAGATGGGTTATTACTTCACTTCCTCCCTCCTCGAGAATATCCTTTGTTATCTCATTTAGTCTTGGTGTCTTGTTTTTCTTCATCTCTACTGTTTCTACTTCACGAAATGTGATGTCTGGTATTTCTGAGTTTTCTAGTGATGTTATTTTGGCTTCTTGGCTCTTGTCCTCCGTGTGTGAATTGTATAGTTCTTGATAGAAATCTGAACATATTTTGAGGATTTCCTCCCTATTTGCAGTTGGTGAACCATCTTTTTTGCACAGTTTTTGGATTCTGACCTTCTTTCGACTTTTTTTTATTTATTTCTTTGGGACCTTTTCCCATTTCCAGTATGTTTTGAATTAGTTTCTCCTTCCTCTTTCTATTTCTCTGTCTTCGTTTCTTTCTGGTTGTTTTAACAAGTTCAGTGTAGTAGTTGCAAACTCAAGCAAATCGATATACCGGTCCCTTGCCTTTGTTGATAAACATTGAGGTCAACTCATCTATATACCAGAAATGATTTCAAGTGGCGGTCACCCGGGGGGCGACCACTTAATGTATCTCAATATGCAATCCTATTGTTAAAGTTAGGCATGAAATTGTGTCTTTTAGTGTGACATTTTTGATTTTTATAGGCCTTAAGTTCGCCCGCGAGCTTTTTACGGAATTCATTTTTTAGCGTCTCAAATAGTTTGCTAAAGAAAGATATTTCCCACCTCTGTAAGGCACATCGTGTGGGTCTATATATTATAGTCTTGTAAGAATTTCCGTTTTTATTTTACCCGTTTTCCCTTCATGCTCCGAAAATGCCAAACTCAGTCCTTTTATCTCGAGAGCAACCAGCAGAAATAATCGATATTTCCATTGTTGTCATCCAAGTCCCTTTTCCATTGAAAGCAAGGATTGCCCGACCAGCGATTTGGTAGCCCAAATCCCCAATTTTGAGGTGAATTTTGGAAATTTGCTCCCGTGATAGCCTGCAATTTCAATTTATATGGATTCCATGATTATGAAAATCATTTTGTCTGTTTGTTTGTTTGTTTATTTACCTAGGTTAGTCCATATTAAGAGACGCACGCTTGAGGTCCATGGGAAAATCCACGGTCCAAACCTAGAAAAATTGGCGGGTTATTATAGGGGATTTTTTTTCTGTCCCTCCTATCTCCAGGTGAATTTTGTAAGACCCCCCCCGCTCCAATCGCGGGTTGGCATTTTCATTACACCCTTCAGACTTGTGTTCGGGTTTGTTTTGAATTTGACATGTAGGCCTATAACCCTATTTGTCATAATTTAGCGCTATACCTAAATGAATAGCTATAGTCGTGCTATATAAATATTATTATGTACCAGTTTGTAATATTATGTCGGCCTATGGGGTGGGGTGGGTGCAGAGGTGTGTGACGTGGGTAGTGGGGTGTATGTAGGGAAACTTTGGGGTGGTACTCAACACACTTTAACCATGACTTTCAATGCAAGGCTCATTGTTGCCACAAATGTTTTTTCCTTTAGGTTATTTAATAGGTTGTTATAAACTTCCATGTTTAACCTGGTATTGTTTTGGCTGCTATATGACTTTCGGTGGGTTTCCAAAAGCAGTTTCAAACAAACACAAACAAAAGGCACCATACCCCATCACCTTCATGACAATTGAAACACTAGGTCAAGTATTAACATCCAAGTTATTCAGCTGTTTTTAGGCAAGCAATCTTAAATATTTGCTTGAACAGGTTAACAATGATAATGAATGGTTCTTATAAGGCATAATCTCAAATCGCGTAAAGCACGAAATTGACAAACAAACATAAAACAATCAATTTACAAAGATTGGTTTTAAGCTGGCGTTTAAATAACAAAAGTCTGGGGACGTTACGAAGGTTACTTGGAAGTGTGTTCCACTTCAGATTGCTTGTTAAAACATACAGCGTAATATTTATGTTTTGTAAATGAAAGTTTTGTTTAAAATATTGCCCAATTGCATGTAAGATTGTTGGGCAAAGTTGTTTTGAGGAGAAGCAAATTTCAACACATTGGTCCGATGATCACGGTGATGATGAAATCAAAATAATTAATCACTCACGTGATGAAAGATCCTTATCGGAACATGATCAGTGTCATAGGAGCGCTATAGGCCTGGGAATTTCTTTGCTATATTGAAGTTCTGGCAACACTGTAGCCATGCCGGTCTTCCTATTAAACTCAGGGATATCGATACACAATGCTACAGATTTCACGCGTTGATTTTGAAAAATTTTCAGCCGGCAGTAAAAATTGGTGAAATCAAAACGGAAATTCTGACAAAACTATGATATATCGCTCACGGTGATGTGCGTTAGAAAGTGGGGAAAAAAAGCTTCATTAGCGAACTATATTACTTTGAAAAGCTAAAAGGTTGATCCAAAAAAAGGCTCGCGGGCAGAGTTTAAGCCTATCAAAATCGAAAGTCTTACACTAAATGACTGAATTTCACGCCTAAGTTTAACACTAGGAATTGAAAAAAATACAATAACAAGCATTATAGTTTTTCCTGACATTTACTGAAAAAATGAAAATTATTGCTTTTCATTTGGCCGAGAAAATGAATTTTACATTGAAAAGGTGTAACTCAAAAATTTGCTCAATTCAACACCAAATCCAATCGTTTGTATTGCCTGACTGAGTGAGCCTTGCACAACAAAAGAATCGGTTGTCCTGCTTGCTGACTGCATTGGCCCTTAATATTGCGATTTCGAAGCTACTATCTCAAAGTCATACAGCTCCCTCCATATGATCCCTCTACAATGAATAAATTTTATGGATGGAGACACAAGGTATTCAAAGGGTTCATATGAAATAGATTTGGTAGGATTGCTGAGATTGCGAAGAAATTCATGTGTCGTCGGCAGTGTCCATCATAGACTTCTTTGATGTTGTCGGTGATATTGATATAAGTTGATATAAGTTATAGTTTTGGCAGACGGTGTCCACGTACATACAGAACGATTGGTTCCTGCATTGAAAACTATTCTCAGCTGATTGGTGCTTTCATTTTCCCCATCGATGGATCTCCTGGGAATAGATGACAGAGACAGCCATATCGACAAAAGTGAAAAATCTAGAATATGAAGCAGAATTTGCTAAATTTGACGTTTGCATTGTAGAAAGTGGTGAAAATTTCGTGCGAAGAACTGAGACAATCCATTCAAAATGCTGCGTATCCAGAATCAAACTTGTCAGCAGATATTGATGCTTTGTTGAAAAATATCCTAGTGTAAAATACAAAATGCAGGTTGCTCACAGTAGAAATTACAAATGCAATGACATACCATATAAGCACACGTGAACTAATCCTGTTTATTTTCTACTTTTTAGAGAAGTAGATTTTAGCAGTTTTCTTCCACAAAATTGGATGATATTTAATGCTGGCAACTCATAATTCGTGCATGGTACTGCTAATTATGTCAAAAGTGTCTAATTTGTGTTCCCCTACATCAAAACATAGATAAATACATAATTGTAGCCATGCATCTGTCAAAATGTGCTATTGCAAGCAAAATGACGTCATTTTGGCGGCCATTTTGAATTTCTGGCAACTGATAACTCGTACAGGGCACTCCAATTCTTCTTATAAGTGTCAAAGTTGTGCTTCCATATCCAAGAACATTATAGACTTATTTGAAGTCATGTATCTACTAAAATATACTATTACATGCAAAATGACGTCATTTTGGCGGCCATTTTGAATTTTAGGCGGCTGAACTTGTATAGGGTACAGATAATCATCATAAAAGTGTCAAATTTGTGTTCCTCCACCCCCAAAACATATAAAAATCCACATTGTAGCTATGTATCTACTAAAAATGCCACAAACAAGCAAAAATATGTTATATTGGCAGCCATTTTAAATTTTTGAATAGTAGGGGGGTCAAACGTCATCGGAGGTCAAACATTTTGACGGATTTGTGTTCTACACTAAATTTGGCCAAAGAAACAAGTGACAACTCGTTTTAAATTAGTTTTGTAAAAAAAAGTTCAGATTCGCCCAACCCTAATATTAGAGAGTATTTCGAACAAGCTCTAGCGTATTTAGGGGCTGTGCAATAATTATGAGCCCTGGTGGGGAGGGTAAAATTGGGGGAGGGGGGAGGGTAAGAAATTTTTGGCGGGCCGAAGGGTGGGGGGCAAGCAATATTTGGCAAGCCAAGGAGGGGGACAAGCAATTTTTGGCACCTATTCATGGCACTAAAAATGCTTAGGAAACAGC
This sequence comes from Amphiura filiformis, assembly GCF_039555335.1. NCBI lineage: Eukaryota > Metazoa > Echinodermata > Ophiuroidea > Amphilepidida > Amphiuridae > Amphiura > Amphiura filiformis. The sequence goes on from NC_092641.1 coordinate 65,215,126, forward strand.
TTTATGTAAATTTTCCTGCTCGCTCCGCTCGCAGCATGTATCTAGACCATTTAAGTTTGCAAACTGGTATCAAAAAAATTGGCATCAAAGGGGGGGGGGGGGCAAATATTTTCTGGTGGCCCGAGAGGGGAGCAAGCGATTTTCGGTGAGCGTTTGGAAATTTTACCCCCTCATTGCACAGGATGATCTACATGTACGAGCACAGGAGAAACGTTCATTTTTGGCATTTATGGAATACATTTAGAGTTACACATTTTGAGGGCACTAAGGCAAAGGCTTCTGGTAATTATGTCCCTGGGAGCATTTTGACACTGTTTTTAATCAATATCGCCCCAAAACAACAACATTAGATTGTAGGGGTGGATCTCAAAATTGTAATTTTGCATTAAAATTATTATTCTCTCCTTACCATTAATCTATTGATAGAGTGACAGGGGCCTAGGGTTAAATATCAAAGGTTGAGAACCAGAAAGCCTTAAGGGAGGTGTAAAGAGCGAACCGTGGTTTGGATTACAGAGGGAGGGTGTCTGTAAGAGGCACAGCCATCAGAAAATGAGTAACTGAGATCGCGTATGATGTCATTCAAAATCAAATAGAAGTCCCACAACGATAAATCTGCTCACTGAATCATCAAATAATCAATCGAAAAATAAATAAATAAATAAGTAAATATAAAATTGCATGGTTTGAACCCAATGCACAAATTTATTGGTCGAGCTATGAGTTTTAAAATATTTTAAAACTCATGACGAGACCAATAAATTTTGCATTGGGTGAAATAAACCATCCAATTTTATCATTATTATGTTTTCAGAATCTTTATTAAAAGACAGAATTCAATTTTTTTTTCAATAATTTTTTAAAATTTTTCGTGATTTTTTTTTTTTGTGGGAGGTGGTCAAAATCGACTGATCTTTACATGCCTAGAGTAAAAAAATAATTGAATTTTTTTTTTCCGTCCTATTTCCGGACTTTTTTGCCCTACTTCCGGAATTCCGTAAGTTTCCGTAACATTTACATCAATGGGGATCCATTTCACCAAAATTTATGACGATTCGTAGTGCTTAGTAAGTCTAAAAATCCATCGTAACTTTAGAACGTATTGTAAAATACATTCCACTAAAATTATTTAATAATCTGCACCTCCCACCAACACTAGAGGGAAAAAAATGGAAAAAAATCCCTTTGTCTCATGAAGTTACGTACTCGTTCTGAGCCGTTCGTAAGTTGCGAAATGATATAATTAGGGATGACCATCATAATTTCATGTTGCCCCTATTGCTACATGTACGAAAGATTATTTTCTGGAAAGAACTCATCAACAGAAGTATTTTGGTGGTTAAATGGTCAAAATCGGTCAAAAACTTTTCGAATTATGAATTTTCAAAGTTTCCCATTCTGACCGGTCATTGGAACGAAATAAATTGACAAAGTCTAAAAATAGCAATGTGAGCAAAATTGGTATAAGCATATATTTACCTTTTTATATTTCTTTTATTTTAATATATATGCAAACATGAAACAAGCATATTGTGAAAGTATCAAAGGGGTTTCGTATGAAATGGCACTTTACTAGTCAATAGCATTAAGTATTTCTTCAAACCGAGGCACTGAAATCATGCTTTTAGAAAACATTTGCCAAAAATCATCCATAATGGCCGAAGTGGCACAAAATCAAAAGTCCAGGTGAACTTTTTTTACACAACAATATACACTACACATAAGAAAAATACTAATGTACTACAAGGGATTTTCAACATAGGAATCCAAACAATCAAGTACCAACATGCACAGCTTTGTCCTAATATCACTTCTGGGGTTTTAACAAAATGTTTAACCTCTATTGTGATTGGCAGCAGCATAAGGTATCTCTTTGATAGCTGATAATGCCCAGCCATTCAGCAAGTGGCTAATAACTGACCTTGATAGGCTTGAATGAATACTGTCATCTGATACAAAACCACAGTACTTTAACAATGGAGTGAAAGACTCATTATTGATTAGGCGCGCATTTTAAAAGTACAGCTCCTGTGCGTGTATAGCAGCCAGTCAGTGCAGATGGTATAAATATAAGAAAATGTTTAGGGTTGAGATCAGGTGAAAAATAGAACACATGAGCACGACACTTCACATTTATGTTCAGAAAGGTGTTTATTTAACATGATTCGAAAGGTGTTTGGAAATTCCAAAGGGAAGCTGGTGATTTAATTTTTAACTCGAGATCTACTTGTCCATTTTTTTAACCTTTTTACAGAGGGTATGATAGAGGTAATAACGACAACTCTGCCTGATTACAGCTCAGTAGGTCAAGGTGTTCACCTGATCTTATTAATCTGAATATTTTGTGCCATTCTGAGCAGTGCTGCACTTGGCTACTGGCAATTAAGCGCACTGTGGCGATGGACCAATTTTGACTCACACTTACAGAAAAACCAAATAAGTTATGATACTGTAATTTGCCGGATAATTACAAAACATAATTGGCATTAACATTTCCAATTTTTAGAGAAAAATTATGAAAAATAAAAGAATGAGCTCAATTTAGAAATGTCTGTGCAAGCAGTGCACAGTTGAGCTCCCTGCATGTCTATGGGAGTGTTCTAATCAAGTTGATGGTTCATTGGTCATCCCTAATATAATTGAATTATGAGGGTTGAAAATATGAAGTAATAAAGTGTTTATAATAATATTTGATAGGCAATAAACTGATAAAGTAAAGCTTAACTTAAGCTACAAAATACAGAGTGCAAGCCTGCGGTGCAGTGAAACTGTGCAAGAGCCAGGGCAAAAGTGCAGTTGGGTGGACTATATTTGCCGATTTCATAAGCTTATCTAAAACCCTACCGTGTCTGTGCTAACATCATTCACACCTTGCAGAATCTTAATTTAGTTTGAAAAGTGACATTTGGCACTTAACCTGTATAAATCCTCTGGTTTGGTCAGAAAATTTGATAATTTTTGATGTCCGAGTGTGTGAGATTGCCGAATTCTGCAGCTTTTACGTAGTGGTTTAGCACCGGTTTTTACTAGTTTTTTGTACTTTCCACAGATATTTCACCAAACCACATTAATTTCTTCATTTCTTAGCAGCTGAAACATGGATTTAGTACACCACAACATTGATTTTCATGCCTAGAATCATGAAATTAAACATCTCTTTCCGCGTCCGTAGAAAATCAAATTCTCCCGGTTTGGCAGCAAAATAAACAAAATCGAGTTCATGAATGTTAGTCTCATACAGTGCGTTTGTGTTCGCTCTTGATCGCATACGATCGGTCGATTTACAATACGTTAAAATTGGCGGCAAAATCGGCGATTTTAAAAATCACGGGGGATTGGGTTCCAGGTGGCGCTAAAATTGGATGCAAAATGCATCCAATAATGCTATTTTTTTGTCGTTGTAAACTGTGTGGAGAGGTACATGTCTGGGAAGCAAGATTCTGAAAACATAATAATGATATAAAATTGGATCGATTGAGCCCATATTTATTTATTTTAATCATATTTATCCAGGGTAGCCCAATTCAGCCAAATAGCTGGTCTAACATGGGGCCCTGCTACACATATATACAATAATTTAAAAGCAACAATTATCAACATACAATTTATATAGTATATACAACTCTTAGATACAAATTTAAAATAAAAAAATACATACAATATTCAAAGTAAATAAAAACACATCATTTACAAGTATATGCACACAATTTTAGGACTTGAATCTTTGCTTGAAAGTCTGCATATTTGTTGAGCTTCTTAATTCATTACACAGCTTGTTCCAAACTTCAACCCCACTGTACGAAAAAGATGATTTAAAATATGCAGTATCATTATCATTCATACAAGGCGGTAGAGCCAATAAATTTGTCGCAGCTTTGTCTGGTGTTAACATTATGCTTTTCGTGTATATAAGAAAACCTGTTGATTAGGTACTGTGGAGCCATATCGTTTAGACATTTAAACATTAACAGAGATTTGAAATACATTGCACGATTCGGAAGTGATTCCCATCCTAATATAGGAAACATTATATCAGAAGACGTAAGGTAATTGGCACATGATATTATTCTTGCACATCGCTTCTGTAAAACACTTAATTTACGCATATCATCATTGAAGCGACCAAACCACACTACACTACAATAGTCGAACTGCGGTTGAATAAGAGCTTTGTATAAAACATTAAGAGTGCGTACGTCAAGAAATGTTTTAAGACGTCTTAAGAGTCCTATTTTACAAAAAAGCTTCTGTATAACAGAGTTAACATGATTGTGCCAGAGTAATTTAGAGTCAATCCTTACACCAAGATATTTAGCACTATGAACTCTTTGAAGTTGGCAATCATCAATGGTAACTGAAAAAGCAGAACATTTATCATTACGTAACTTAGGCTCACTACTAATGAGCATAACGTTTGTCTTTTCAGTATTAAGAAACAACTTGTTAACATTTAACCATGGTATCATCTGCGTACATGGATATTTTCCCATCTGATACTACATTTGGCATATCATTGATAAAAATGAGAAATAATAATGGGCCCAATATACTGCCTTGGGGAACACCAACTTTTATTTCTAGTGAATCAGAAATAATACCTTTAAAAGTAACTCTTTGCTTTCTACATGACAAATACGAAGCAAACCATTTAACTGTATCTTCAGATGCTCCAATATCGTGGAGCTTTCTTAGCAAAATATCATGATTTACGGTGTCAAACGCTTTTCTAAGGTCGATAAAGGCAACACCGGTCATTTTACCATTGTTGATGCCCGTAAGCTAATCGTCAACCATATCAACAAAAGCAGTTTCGGTAGAATGACCAGGACGAAAGCCTGATTGATGAACATTCAAAATACCATTTCGATTTAAAAAAAGAGTAAACATGATTATGCATAGCCCTTTCAATGATCTTACTTATTACAGGCAGGATGGAAATATGCCTGTAATTATTGGTGTTATTAAGATCAACTCCTTTATGCAAAGGGATTTGGCTTCTTTCCACAAAGTAGGAAAAATACCCTTTTAAAAAGAAAGATTCATAATATAAACTAAACTTTTTACAATGACCGGGCGAGCCATTTTTAGTATCTTACAACTGACATCATCCAGACGTGTAGCCTTTTCATTACTCATGGAGCGAATTTCTCTGTCAACAAAATCATATGAAATACATGGCTTATTAAGAACAGGTTTAACTTTAAGATCTTCGCATGTATGTAACACATTAACATCAGCAATATTATTAATATTATTTACATCATTATTTCTTTCAGATGTAACTACATTATCTCCAAACCCAACAGATGATGGAGTTGGGGAAACTTTGGATAGAATAACCTTTTTAAGTGTTTGCCATAGCTTACCAGAATCATTACAATTCTCATCTATTAGGCCCTTATAATAATTACATTTTGCAGATCTTATCATACTAGTAACTTGATTACGAACAAGTTTATAGGCTTTCCAGTCACTTACACTATTAGAACGAGTTGCAATACGATGGAGGCTATCCCTATGATGCATACACTGCTTAATTTCCCTACCTAACCAAGGCGATGGAGTTGATTTAACACGCTTGGTATTTTTAGGTAAATGAAAGTTAACAATATCAAATAACATTGAATTCCACATGCTTACCGCATCATCAACATTGTCAATTTGTTCAATATCACTCCATGGTTGTTCAGAGAGATCATTAATGAAACTCTGATCATTAAAACGTTTAAAACAGCGATAATCAATGGTTTTATGTTGACCCTTAATTGGCTTGGTTTTTCTTATAGTATAAATTAGATAGTGATCACTGATTGAAGTTTGAATCACACCACTTTCACTAAAAAGCTCATCCTTTGATGTAAAAAACAAATCAATAATCGTCTTGCTGTGAGATGTCACACGAGTTGGAAGGTTTATTAATTGCTGCAACTGATACAAATCACACACAAATTTTAAATCCCTAACTTGCTTACAGTTGACATGAGGAGAAAAATCACAGTTAAAGCCATATTATAACATTTACTGAGGAGGACGCCCTCACTGAATTTGTTTAATTCATTTTTTTAACGATTAAATTGTACTTTATTAAACCAATATAGCCTGCAAAAATCAAGACTCTAGGTGCTGTAGTTTTGTCAAAATCCGAGATTTTGAATAAAACGCCGGATTCGGCGCTTTATTATTACGATGGAATTATTAGTCGAACGCATACACGATGTTTATGGGCGGCCATGAGGGCCAAAAGGGTCTCAAAATCACACACGGGTCTCAAAAGTACAATAAGGTCTCAAAAACACACAAAGGTCTCAGAAATAAACACACAATAAGGTCTCAAACGTATAATAAGGTCTCAAAAACACATATAGGTCTCAGAAATAAACACACAATAAGGTCTCAAAAGTATAATAAGGTCTCAACAACAGAGAAAGGTCTCAGAAACAAACACACAACAAGGTCTCAATAGTACAATAAGGTCTCAAAAATAGAGAAAGGTCTCAACTGAAACAGAAAAAGGTCTCAAAAACACGTTATGGTCTCAAAAACACGTTATGGTCTCAAAAACACGTTATGGTCTCAAAACACGTTATGGTCTCAAAAACACGTTATGGTCTCAAAAACACATTATGGTCTCAAAAACACGTTATGGTCTCAAAAACACGTTATGGTCTCAAAACACATTATGGTCTCAAAAACACGTTATGGTCTCAAAAACACATTATGGTCTCAAAAACACGTTATGGTCTCAAAAACACGTTATGGTCTCAAAAACACGTTATGGTCTCAAAAACACGTTATGGTCTCAAAAACACATTATGGTCTCAAAAACACGTTATGGTCTCAAAAACACGTTATGGTCTCAAAAATACGTTATGGTCTCAAAAACACGTTATGGTCTCTAAAACAAAAAAGGTCTCAAAAACAGTGAAAGGTCTCACAAACAGAAAAAGGTCTCAAAAACAGCGAAAGGTCTCAAAAACAGAGAAAGGTCTCAAAAATAGAGAAAGGTCTCAGAGACATATACCTCAGAGACATAGACTGCACATAACGGTCGGTTGACTTTGTAATACCTGATTTGAGATCTAGACGTGTTTTTGAGACATGAACGTGTTTTTACACCCTTTTTGGCACACACGGCCGCCCATAGTATTCCTCGGCGTTGACCCTTTTGACCCCGGCGGCCGCGCCGTGAGTGCCAAAAGGGTCTCAAAAGTACGTCTTGGTCTCAAAAACACATCTTGGTCTCAAAAACACGTCTAGGTCTCAAATCAGGTATTACAACCGACCGTATATATGCAGTACCGCATACAGTACTGCGACATCCGCTTGCAGTAACGCATGGGGAACTGCAATATTTTTGGTGTATTTCCGTATGGGGAACTGCAATATGTTTGGTGTATTTCCGCATGGGGAAATGCAATTTTTGGTACATTTCCGAATTGGATGTATTAATCAAAAGTTTAAGTCAAATGGCTACGTGCTTTGACATGCAGTTAAAAGGGCATTTCGTGATCCACAGCCTCATCCCCCACTTTTTCAAAAAGAAAGTTGAGATTTTTATACCATTTGGGAACTTTTGGCTACATAATGTTTATGTACTAAATATTTCTTGCAGATTAATTCATTTAGCAAAAATATCGTGACATGAAAAATTTGAATTTTGTTCTGGTACCGGTATACCAGATCGAAATTACAACATGGCCTATGGAATAATACACATAATCATGCATAACTCGCAAACGCAAAATCGGATTGAAATTTCGTGATACCCAATTGTGGCACATTTGATGTCGTTTATGAGGCAGAAAATTTTATTTCAATTTTATATACGCCAAAATTTTTTTTTTTAATTGAGCGAGAATGGCGAAAAAAAAAACATTGAAAATTCCATGTATAAATTACATTAGACCCAACCAATGATAACTGTTTCGTTTTTATGGTAATCTAATCTTTTATTTCCTGAAATAAAATTATGGGTCTAATGTGGATTAATTGTGTAATTGATGAAAACATCGACGTGTATAAAAGAAGCTACAAGCAAAATGGTAGGCCACGCCACATTGATAATCTATGCTTTTAGTATACGACGAGTTCGTAGCGCACGTGTGAATCAAAATCGATAATTGTGCGTGTATAGCCTCATTCCTATTTCTGTATATAAAACACGCAGTTATCAACAATTGAGCGCTATTAACACACATTAATGTTTTTAAACAAATAAAATTCCAAAATATGGTACGTTTTCTGTATATGCTTGTCACGTGGTATGTTGAAGTAATGAAGTTGCGATTATATTTTTAAATTTTCATCATGACACCATCAAGCCTTGATAGCCGAGCGGTCTAAGGCGCTGGTGTCGGACTGACGGGGTTTCGGACTGGGGTCTACACAGAGAGCTATACAAGGTTTGAGAAGTGTTCTTAGTCAATTTTGGGGTGCTGATTCAGAATCTTTTATGTACTTTCATAAAAGTGGTAGAAAGTACTCAAATTTGGCATTAAAGGTGAATTCCGTGATTTTTAGGAATAAATTCAGTACAAACAGAATTATTAGCTCTAAAACATAAGTGCTTTATATAAATGACAATAATGCTCTTTAGTTTAGAGGGTTTGTCACAGTTCCCTCAGGCCCGTAGTACGCAGGATTTTTTTGGAGGTGCTGATTTTGAGAAAGTGCACTTTTTTCAGGGGGGTGATATTGTGAAAAGTGGAATTTTCACCTTTTTGACCAAAAAGCGTAAAAAACCTGATTTTTTGCTTGCTATGCTCACAAAAATGTGATATTTTGGTACTTTGTGTATACTTGTACAAATTTGGGGGTGAAGGTGTGGTCGCACCCTCCCCACTCCCCATGTACAGGCCTGAGTTCCCAAGGTCAAAAGAGCTAAAATTTTCACTTTCATGGCTGCTTTGTTATGATTCTTGTAATTCCTTGTTGATATTCCTTAAATCAATTAAAAAGTGACAGACAAACAACCCAACTTTTAATGTTAATTATGCATATTCAAAATAATACGGGTACTGCTAGTAAAATTTGATAATTTTAAACAACAAATTTATTAATAATTCTAAAAATGTAACACATGCTTTAGGTTTTACAACTTTGTGTATTTTTATTTGAATCATACATGTATACTGACCACATGTTGGAATACTTGTGTGTGTTTAGAAAAATAAAGTGACTATAAATAAGAATACAATTTAACATGTATCTATGTGTTTGTTTTCATGGTGACGGGTGTAAGGGCTGATCAATATTAGACAAGTTAATTGTTGAGCTTTTTTAATGGCAAGGGGTGGAACAAGAAAAAAACCCAAATTTATAAGGAAAACAATTTTAAGCAAAATATGTCAATGTTTTTGAGCTGAAAACAATTCATAAATTGCCTCAAAATATTCTCTTTGTGATGCTTTTTATCTTTCACATTTACCCCTTGCACAAAGAAGACTTTTTTTCTGTGGTGTAAAACAGGCATTGATTTTTGCCAAAAACTGAGGGTTTCAGTGAAGTTTTGTTTTGATGAGGGGAGGTGCAAGTTGTTTTGAAAATGTCCAAACTAGTGAATGCAATGCCTGCTGCTGAATTCCAATAAAACTCAATTTTTGAATAAGATTCATCCTCCACAGTGATATACCAACATGGATATGGGGTGGACCCTGAGTGATCCCATGTTCCAAATACCTGGACAAAATTGATAAATCTTCTCAATAGACCCATTTCATACTAAATTTCTATTCAATTCATAATTTACACCTATAGGCGCCTGAACTTGTCAGGGGTGGTGCAATAAATGGTACCCCCGGGGCCGGGATGGTGAATTATAGGGGGGGGGGGCGCAAAGATTTGTTGGCATGTCAAAGGGGGGAGCATTTTTTGGCAGGTCGAAAGGGCGGGTCAAGTAATTTTTGGCAGGTCGAAAGGGTGGGGGAGGGGGGAGCAAGCAATTTTTGGCACATATATTTTGGGCAACGTGTCTATATTACACCCTAAAAGGTGTAAGAAAACGTTAGGAACGTGTTCAAATATGCAAAATTTCTTTTCAATCGCATTATATGATAAGACTTGTAATTTTGTAAGAAATTTGGACAAAAGTTTTGGCCAAATCTAACACAAATTGTCTAACACAAATTGTCTTAGTTTTTACAACTTACAACCGCAAGCAATATGAGAAACATTTTGGCTGCCGTGATGCAAAGTTGGTCTATTTTCCAAAAGAAATTAAGACAATTTTGAAAACAAAATGACCCATCCATAGGCCTATACCGAAACTCCCCATGCGGAAATACACCAAAAATATTGCAGTTCCCCATGCGGAACTGCACATCCCGACCTGCATCACCGCATGCGGAAATGCAAGTTGGGATATGTAGTTCCTCATGTGGAAGTGCGTGACGGAATGTGTAGTTTCGCCTTCTGATGCATGCAGTATATAGTACTGAATGTGGTACTGCACATATAACGGTCGGTTGTAATACCTGGTTTGAGACCTTGACGTATTTTTGAGACCATAACGTGTTTTGAGACCATAACGTGTTTTTGAGACCATAATGTGTTTTTGAGACCATAATGTGTTTTTGAGACCATAACGTGTTTTGAGACCATAACGTGTTTTTGAGACCATAACGTGTTTGTGAGACCATAACGTGTTTTTGAGACCATAATGTGTTTTTGAGACCATAACGTGTTTTTGAGACCATAACGTGTTTTTGAGACCATAACGTGTTTTTGAGACCATAACGTGTTTTTGAGACCATAATGTGTTTTTGAGACCATAACGTGTTTTTGAGACCATAATGTGTTTTGAGACCATAACGTGTTTTTGAGACCATAACGTGTTTTTGAGACCATAACGTGTTTTTGAGACCATAACGTGTTTTTGAGACCATAACGTGTTTTGAGACCATAACGTGGTTTTGAGACCATAACGTGTTTTTGAGACCATAACGTGTTTTTGAGACCATAACGTGTTTTTGAGACCATAACGTGTTTTTGAGACCTTTTTCTGTTTCAGTGAGACCTTTCTCTGTTTTGAGACCTTTCTCTGTGTTTGAGACCTTTCTCTGTTTTTGAGACCTTTCTCTGTTTTTGAGACCTTTCTCTGTTTTTGATACCTTTCTCTGTATTTGAGACCTTTCTCTGTTTTTGAGACCTCTCTGTATTTGAGACCTTTCCCTGTTTTTGAGACCTATTGTGCTATTGAGACATTACTGTGTGTTTATTTCTGAGACCTTTGTGTGTTTTTGAGACCTTATTGTACTTTTGAGACCCTTGTGTAGTTTTGAGACCCTTTTGGCCCTCACGGCCGCCCATAGATGTTCATACCACACAATACGTACGCGACATGTGCGCTGGTAGTAAATATCAATTTTCTTTGCTTTGCCGTAGTTGTTCGTCTCAAAAATAAAAGGGGATATATCTGACAGTACAAGCTAACATTTTATGGCAAAGAAATGCTAATCTATTTTGTTTGAAAATGTTATAATATGGCTTTAAAGTCGCCAAGTAAAATTAACTCTTTTTCTTCATTAGCAGCTTTTGACAACATTGTACACAACATATTTGCAAAATCATTATCATTTCCATCAGGATTATATGCAGCACATACAAGAAGTGTGTTAGTATGAGGTGGTGAAATTTCGACCCAAATACATTCAAGAGAATCATCACATAGATCATCCCTTCTCTTAAAATCGAACATACTATTAACAAAAACTGCCACACCACCGCCACCCCTATTACGATCTTTCCTGAGTATATTAAAACCATCAAAATTAACCTCGTTATCACACACTGTTTATTTATTGATCGAGCTATGAGTTTTAAAATATTGGGCGAGACGTAGTCGAGTCCAAATAGGTTTGTGTGTGTGTGGGAGGCGTTGGGGTGGGGGTGTTGGGTGGGGGTGTGTGGGATGGGTGGTTGGAGGTGTGGGGGTGTGTGGGGGTGATTCGGTGCGAGCATTCTTGTGGGGTATTGGTACGGTGTAAGTTGCAGCAATAGCTTGGTGGGGGGTACAATTTCTTTGTGGGGTACCGATCATGGTTCATACAAAGAAAAATGTAGCTTATACAGCAGGACCCCATAAGACCCCACAATTAATTTTATACACACAGAATTCTGGTAGGTGTAAGTGGGGTGGGTGTGTGTGTGTGTGTGGGGGGGTGGTTGTGCAGGGGTGTGTGACCGATCATCCACCCTCGTATAAGGTATATATAGAAGGTCTCTTAGCAGCGGCGTGGGAATGATTTTGAAAGTGGGGTGGGTGGGGTGGGGCATGTGCGTCAATCCGGGGGGGGCAGGGGGTCATGTCCCTCTACATTTTTGGATTGGGGGACATAATACAAAATCCCTCTACGTTTTGGTAAATACTTCCTCTATACATTCAAATTCACATTAAATGGGGGGGTTAAAATAGAATAACAAGTTTTGTGTGAACAATAAGTGCAGTTGTCCCTGGAAGTAGGATTGAAGAAAGTGAACAAGACGCAGATTGAACACCTTAATTTGGGTATAAAATAGTGTAAAACTGCATTCTTACGCAATTCTTACGCAATTCGCGCGCAATGAACCCAATGTGTACCAAATTTCTCGGGCAACTTTCACTTCAAATAATATTAAACTGAAATTTTCGCGCCCTGCGCGTGCATATATCCCAGCAAAATCGGGCTGGAATAATGCTCACTGGGTAAATATTTTCCCTCCTCCCTCGATGATGAGTCAACTAGAAATAAACTGCAAGCTGCTTCGATTGGGCCTTCATATTGAACATTTTTTGATCTTTCCACAATAATACAATAATTTTACACAATAATAGTGTAAAAAGTGTCCACCAAATGCCTTCATTGGTGCCCATATTCTAAAAGTTTTCAACGACCGAGGGCGGCACATCATGACATCCCGCTCCGACACCCCCTCCCCCTGCGTCATGCAAGTGCGACGAGAGGTCTGCTTCGCGGTCATATTTAAGACAACTTGTGTCTCTCTCCACCCCCCCCCCCAATCACCTTCGGATTGACGCCCGGGTGGAGTAGGGAGTCTGTGGCGGGTACAATGTATGGAAATGTAAAATATTAATAATGGCCGTCGCGTCGCGCTTGCGCGGCGTAGGGGGTGTATGAGGATGGACGTGTCCCCTTACAAGTGAGAAACTTAGCTGCAAAATGGACCATTTTGGTACTATGATTGTGTACCATGTTAGTTTGTACGAGGGCTGATATTCATAAAACCACGCTAGGCCTAGTTGACAGCTAAAATTGACTTTAGCAAGCTGCTAAGCCTAGCTGATTGCTAATTCTTATTCATAAAACCCAGTTAGAGTTAGCAACATTCTAAAATTTTGCCAAAACTTAGAGTTGATCTGGGGCAGCGCTAAGTCACTAGTTGACAACTAGTCAGTCTGCATTTGGACACCGTACTGACAACATGGCTCGTAGAATAATTTAATTTATTGTTTTAATTTCATATTAACTGTTGTCAATTATGAAAAATAATGTTCTCAGAATATTCTGTTTCTGAGGTCTTCAGTGTGTTTTACACATAAGAAACTGTCTTAAAAACACACAACAAATTTAGGGTGAATGAATAAACATTGAACTAAGCCAGTATTGTTTAACCAAATTATGTGAACGGTAAACGGTTTCAATTTTTTTCCTGCCTTTATTTATTTCCTTTGTTTTTACATCTTTTCAACAAAAAAGAAAAGAACAAAATGGGTGTTACGCTCGTATAACTATTTGAAGGCTTACTCATGGTGGACATTTTGTTATGATTTGCCGTAACAACCTTGTAGGCCTATATAGCTTACAAAATACACATGTAATTTTATTAACGAAATCTCAATGAAGACCATCAGCAATGAGTCATTACATTTTGATCATTTTGACTGTGGTTCAGAGCTCAAGTATAATAGACATGTATTATATAAGCCTATTGTATTAGATGTTACACAACTGTTGAAGGCCATAGCACCCAAAACACCCAAATAAGTTATCAGCTAAATATTTCTAGTTGATAGCTAGTTAGCAAAGTGTTTAGCAAGGTTTTATGAATAAGAAATTAGTTGATTGCTACGTAGCTATCAACTAGTGGATTTAGCATCTTGCTAAGCACTAGTTGGTTGCTAATTTAGCAAGGCTTTATGAATATCGGCCCAGGTCAATAAGTTCCTGCAACTATGGTGTATCTCCGCTCATGCATGACCTGGATGACTGTTACTTACTCTAAATACAAGTTTGTACTTTTATCTTTCAAAAAGAATATGTATTAGCGATGCTGAATACTTGATTACGTAATGACATTAGCATAAACACAACAGTGTATGGACTCTGCCTGATTTATGGTGAAAAAAAGTCAAGAAAACGTCGCGCCAAATTGAGGTATTGTTACATAATTCCAAATATCTCGAGAATAAAAGTATGAAATCTGGCGCAGTTTTTGCAACTTTGTAGACCGATAACATAGGAATGATACTGTACTCTTTTTGGATTTATACCATTTTTATTAAAGAAAAGGGGTCGTGTTGAATATCTCCAATTTTGAGTAGGCTTTATCACCTATTGTTCTTTACATAATAAGAGATAGAAATATTAATCAGTGACAAATTTAACAAATGGTACCTGGTTTGATTGGGTATCTACTGATTATTAAAAAGGGAGATCCCAGTGGTGAAATCACAAACATTTCTTTCTTAATGAACCCTTGTTTTCAAAAGGTCTTGTTTTTGTAATCAAAGTAGCACACCATAGAGAGGCTCTGGATTGAATAAGAATTTGAATTTCGAAAAGTATGTCTAATTCTAGCATAAGACTTGGTATAGCAATTCACTCACACAGCTACTGTTCCACAAACGTTGTATTAGTCATATTTTTAGCGCTTTTTGATGAAATTTTACTTTTTCATACATTTTTGGTACTTTCAATCATGCGTACCATCAACGCATGCGCATATTTTTATTGCAACAAATTTTATTGTCCTGACTATGATCTCTCATACCATATCAATAATCATATTTGTTTTTGTTTAATTTTGGAGATAATTTGGATTCTTTCTTCTACCTTGTGGGCTCTTTTCTCCCGATTTTGACACCATTATTGTTTGTCGTATTTTTGGCCTATTTTTGGTGAAGTTCAAAGACAGTCCCTTTCCTGATCTGTTGACGGATACATTTCTTCTTTCACAATTATCAATTGAATATACTCAGATTACCTCATAACAAAAATAAGTCTTGTAAATTGCTTTGGTCCTTATTTCTGCTTCTTTTTATTTCACGTTCCTCAACTACAATTCAAATTTCCCGCCAATGTTATTTTCAGTGTACATATGGCAATGACTTTATGCAAATGAGATTACGTAATTAAAGGTACTCTGATACTAATTGCTGTGTGTTTTGAAAGACAAAGGTACAAACTTTATTATCAACTAAGTAACAGTCATCTAAGTCATGCATGAGCGGAGATAAATAATGGTTGCGGGATATTATTCACCAACCCTCGTAAAGGCCGAACATTTGTGAAATGAAGGCCGAATTAAAGCCATTCGTGGATATGCTTTTCCTATATTGCATACAGTATTGCTTCAAACAAATAGTGGTCGATATCCAAAGCAGAAGCTAAAAGGTGCGTGCCTGTCGGGGCCCTTAAGATGTATAAGCTTTAGAAAATTGAAGACCCAATTGAAGCCATTTGGTGGACCATTTTGGAACTTTTATGAACAATATTGTAGTTTGAAAAATCCGAAAATGGGTTAAATAAAGGCCCATATTAAAGACACGCATGGATAAGTTTTTACAATCATTGCATAAATTATTGCTTTATTGACTGATTTTCCTTGATCGCATTACATATAGTGTTGGTGTGTCCAAAGCAGAAGCGAAAGGGGTGGGGGGGGGGGGGGGTTGTCTATCATAACACAGGGGGATGGGAACATGTTGCAAAATGAAGGTCCAATCGAAGCATCATATTTATACTTTCTTTCAGGGTCTAGAGTTGAGAAGTAATTATTTATGTTAACCCCGACATTTGACACACAACACATGGGTTTTTATTAAAGTGGGAGGGCCAGGGCCCTGTCAAAAAGTGGGGGTCACTGGTCCCCCTGACACCCCCATCCCCGGTTCCGCCGCCGTTGTCTATTGGTCATACTTATATAAAAAGCATAAACATCAGATCTTCTGGACATTTTAAGACAGCAGAAAGTAATCTCACAGCATGAATTTCATCTTTTAATTCTGATCTTTATTTCTGTATAACTGAAAATAAATGTAAATGATACCAAATTTGAAATATTTCAGATTAATTCATGCTAAATTTGGAACATGTTATGTGTTCTTTACTACACTTCTTCTTAAGAACTACACTTCTTAATTAAAATTTACTATCACCATTTTATTCGACTATATAAGTATTTAAGAATAATGTCCTATTTTATATTATGCAGCACTATACACAGCTAGAATTTTAACATTTACTATACTATTTCGAGTTTAACAAACTGGTGTATTGTAGGGTGATTGTATCCCGGGATTGTATGCACTTTTTTCTTTACAAATGTGAACTGTGAAATCGGCATGGGGACACTTAAAGCCATAATGTACGATCTTATAATATGAAATTGGTTAATTTTTTTCAAACCTGATTTTTTGCATATTTGTAATGTTTACACATGTCCCAACTTGCACCTAAATGGAATCGGCCAAATTTGTTGTCTTTGTAGGTCAACAGAGCAAAGTTCGACATATTATCATAATTTAAAAATTATGATAATATGTCTTCCCATAGAACTGCATGTTAAATGGCTAAAATAACCAGTGGGGTTTCTTTCACTTTACCTTGTTATTTCAGCTTAAAATGGACAGCATCCCTTCCCAGCAGAATAATAAAATTTTTTTTTGACGGAATCGTACATTAAGGCTTTAACACAAATGGCTATACCCAGTAGCTCCAAAAGACCACTGAATTTGCCCAAAATAGAGGCCATTGATTTGATAATTTCAGCTCTAAAAGACCCTTAAATTGCTCATTCCACACATTTCTGTGATTGCAACCAGGCCAATATATAATAGAGGCCCTTGATTTTGACCGTTCGCAGCTCCAAAAGACCCTCTTTAACCTGTACGCCTTCATCTCCCAAAGACCCACGACATCTGAATTCCGGGGGAGCATACCCACCAAAAAATTGAAGATGTGCCCCGACCCGGATCGGTAAAAATAATACCCAACATATCATACGTATTAGACTGGAAATCGGCAAGTTAAAGGAGTATTTCGTGATCCTAGCAACCTCTTTTTATGACATTTTCAGTAGATATTCACGAAAAAAGCTTATTCCCAAAATTTCAGTTTTGGGACACCGATTTTATTTTCCGAGTTATGCATGATTATGTGTATTACACTGCTCCATAGACCATGTGTTGTAGTTTTGTTCTGCAATTCAAATTTCACGATTTTTGCACATTGAGGTTTCCAGTGGTATAAAAATCTGACCTTTTTTTTTGTAAAGAAAGGTAGAGGGGATGATACTGTGAATCATCACGAAATGCCCTTTTATGTTTGCGTAAAAATGGTAACCAACTTATTTGTATTCGAATATTTTGTCTGGCAATCTGTATTTGCTCTCCATGACCTAAAAAGGACCCAAAAATGCCTATTGAATTATAAGGGGGGAAAATTAAACATGTTCCACATTCACTAAATTATTTGTCATTCACACAAACGTAACATGTATGTGTAGGACGTATAAAGTTACAAATGTATGCGGCTCAACAGGTCCTTGGTTAATTTGCATAGTGTACAGGGATGTAAAATTAAAGTTGCTCTGATTCTCGTAAAAATGGAGGCAAACTGTTCCTCAAGATCACAGGATACAGGAAAGAATGGTTTACGCTGTCTACGATGTGAAATTCTGAAGATGATGATGAATTGATGATAACAAAATACAAATGCCGTTGAACCCTATTTAGTCGTACAGATCTCAGCCATGCAAATAGTGCAAACTATTGTTTTTCTGAAACCTAAGCTTTGTAACAATTGTTTAAAAAATTGAAGCAAAATCGACCTTAGACCTTAACTGTAAGTCGTACGCGCACAATCTTTATATTTACCACCATATGATCATGTGGGCCATTTTGGAGTATCTTTTGAGGGTCACGGTCTCAAAATACAGGGTGGTCCAAAAAGAACTTTACCCAATTTGAAATTGCTATTCCAAAAGGTGTTACATATTTTAAATACCGGTGTGTATCTTTCGTGGTATGTGAGGCACACTGTTGTGTCTATAACTGACTCTGGAGTATTCGGCCAGTTCTATGACGTCCACTCCGTCCTTTAAATATATTCAACATATAATAGGACTGTTACCTCTACTCTAGTCTTATGGTAAGTCTGGGTGGGATTATCACATTCTATAAACGAATTCAAATTCACGCAGCACGTCCAAAAAACTCCCTGTTCTTAAGTATACTTTTGTTAAAAAGTCCTCTCTTGTGTTGTAAATTGCCTTAACTGAAACCTTGAAATCCTGTCTAGAAATGCACGCAGTCACAAAATTAAAAAATGTCAAATTCGAAAATTGCACCAGGTGAAACCAATGATATTGTGTAATTGTAATATCAATTTAATAATGTCTATGTTAATTTCGGGTCCATTGTTTCATCTAGCATGACTAGTGAGGATTAAGATCTTAGATTCTAATTCATTCATGCATGTACAATTGTGAATGACGAGGGTGTTTACCAATATATATGTATGCCTAACGCAATACTGTTGGTAATCAGATACATCCCATTGAATAACGTGTGGTACCAATTGATTTTGGACCGTCTGACGTAAAGCTGCTGCCATTAAAATACTTTAGCTTCTGTTTCTCTAATGTTTTCACCACATATTTTTACAAAGACATTTATTTAGAATATGCAACACTCTTGAGAATAGCTGCTCTAAACTTTGAGAAATTAGGCTTTAAAATTGGGTTAAGTTATTTTTGGACCACACTGTACTGCTTAGCAGACAACGGATTCGAATTTAGCGTAAGTCCTACCCGAACGGACCGTGATTTTTCTAAAATAGAACAAGTATCGCGGGGTGACATAATTATTGTACCAACCTCCCTATCACTTACTGTGCGGCTGCTTTCCTCGTTTTAAAACCATGGGCCGTGACCACGGGGTAGCAGATATCTTTACAATCCATGTAACTCTAATAGCTAATCATACACCTATAGCAAATATAGATTTACCATGTTTTATTTCCGACTGCCAAAATGTCAAACTCAGTACTTTATTCGATGGCAAGTAACAGAAATAATTTATATTGCCATTGTGGTATGCATAATCATCAATTCATGGGTATTTCAAGCGCTGATTTTGAAAACAAAAACAAAAAACAAAACAAACAACTAGCAGTTGGGAGTGAAAAAAGGTACAATCAAAAGAACAATTCTGATCAAACTATGATATATCCCCGTACAACGATGTACCTCAGAATGTTTGGGCAAATCTTACTATATTACCCAAACAAATGGCATGCTCATGGGCCAAGTCCAGGCCTGTCAAAATTAAAAATCTTACATGAACTAGTAGACTAAATTACACGCCTATATTTAACACCAGGATTTAACAAAAACATTACATATCAAGCATATCATGAGATTTGCGGAAATAACAATAAAAAAATTGTTGCTTTTTATTTGGCCGAGAAATTTAACTTTAAAGTGAAAAGATGTAGCTGACCATTTTGCTCATTTTGGCACCGAATTCGATCGGTTCCAGTGCCTAATTAAATGAATGAGTGAGCCTTGAACAACGATAATATTAGCGATTGACTAGCGTTCTGAGTGTACATTCTTATTTTTTTAAACCAACAACAGACTGAGGTATACCATGTCACGTTCCATAGTTATGAGAAATTTCTCGTGTACTGCTACAACAATACAAATATTCCAAATTACGACCAATGAAAAGTTTCATTCTTTTGTAACAAGTCAATGGTAAAAATATGAAGCATCCATGGTTCTCAATTTCAGTCATTAAATTTCTTAGGGGGTGTGCAAAAATTATGAGCCCGGGGGAGGGTAAAATTGTGGGGGAGCAAGAAATTTTTGGCGAGCCGAAAGGGGGGGGGCAGCAATTTTTGGCAAGCTGGGGGGGCAAGCGATTTTTGGCACACATTCTTGGGACGGCTTTTAAATAAAACGCTCTAAAAAGGCTTAGGAAACCCATACGCAAACGCTTAAATATGCAACTTTTCCTGCTCGCTGCGCTCGCAACATGTACATAGACCGTTTTTGCAAATTGGGATCACAAAAATTTGGCATGTGCAAGAGGGGGGGGGGCAAAGATATTTTGGCGGGCCGAGAGGGGGGAAGCTATTTTTGGCGAGCCGTTTGGAAATTATTTGGGGAGGGCTCAAAATTATTGCACAGTCCCTAAGGAAATATTGACACGTTAGTGTGCTGGCCAACCCCCTAAAATTTAATGCTTTCGCTTTTGGCTCGATAAAAGAGGAAATATCTGATAGTGAAAACCAACACTTTGTGTAAAACTATATACATCTTTATGGTAATGACACAGTACTTCGTTATATAAACAATATTATCAAATGTACAATAAGGCAGCTTCTTTCTTCTGCATTTTGTCAGCCATTCAATTGACTTAGATGCTAATAGCATTAGGGATTTTGTCTGGATTCAGTACATCGTAGCTTTTATCCGGTCTGTCCTCGATTTGTTTTTCGAGTATTTCGAGTGCATCTTGGAACCTGAATGTAACAAAAAGAAAGAAAGAGAGAGAGAGAGAAGAGAGAGAGAGAGAGTAAATAAATTATATTGACTTATATAGGCATTCCATGCGTTACAATTCCCACTCCAAGTAGAGGGATCAATAACAACATCAATCGATTTGAGAAAGACCGAACACTGTCAGCAGAAAAACGTAATGTTTCCTTTGGTATTGACAAAGTACTTAAAAATAACATATGAAATGTTGGTCTCCATAGGGACAAGCTTTGCAAAATGCTCAAAATGTTATCCCAGTCCTACGAGTAAAGGGGTGGGGTTAAACCGTAAGGTGTTTCATCTGCAACATAGATTGTATACAAAATTTAATGTTTTTTGATGTTTTGTTACCCAGTAAACAATTGAATTTTCTTGATTTTGGCGTATTCTGCACAGCTATTAAGCCTGTTACCTATGCAGCAAAGCCAATCAAACCAATAAACACTGTAAAGGTTCGCTTAATAGAGCACACGGGATCATTTTCCTTACAGTAAATTTCACATAGGCATATATACCTTTTAACTGCACGTTTACCCGCTCCATCAAACTGGTAGTTAACTTCAAAGTCGCCAAGCTTTTGGGTTGCCCTTTTGCTTAAAATATCAGCGACGTTCATTGTGCCAAGTGTTTCAGGCATTGTAGGTAAGGCTTGTAGTATGTCATCTTCTTTCCGTTCATCCTGCAAAATGTGTAATGATTATTTTTGACTATAATACGTATCTGAATTTTTATAAATATTAATACCAAACTAAAACGACATCGTACGACATGGCGTAGGCATAATCGTTATCTTTAATATACCATCAATAGTTGCTTGTGTCCTTATTGTATAATAATTGCTGGCTAATGATATCCCGTATCCGACCCTTTGTGTGAAAAATGTATCTGTATTTTGTTAGTAAGGTTAGCATGTGTAAGTGATCTAACTTGATGACAACAAAAGCCAAAAAGACTGTTCGCTTTTCGCGTAATAAGCTCTTATTTGACCAATATGCAACAATATTCAACTGAATTCTGACAATTTCAACAAAAGTATTGTATAATGCAATTGTATTGTATAATGCAATTCAGCCGTTTGGCCGCGATGTTGTGCAGGTTAATAAAATCATATCATATCATATCAAAAGTTTTTTTGGAATATTTTTGATTTAAGGTGATTGAGCGCCATTGAATATGTGCGCATTAGAAATTCACATTATTATTATTATTTATGAATCAGCAAAACTTAATATTGAAGAACTCTTTTGTTCCTTAACATTTTGGTACCATAAATTCAACACAATTGCTCCCTTTTAAGGGGAAACGACGAATCGTTGGTCGAAGCAGCCTAAAAATGGATTTTCATTATTTTAATCAATATGTTATTGAAAAATAACACTTTCATGTTTTTCAAAAGTTCATTCCACTATTAATATACTTTGAAAACGTGCTTGATTTATTGTTGTTAAAATGAGTTTAATGAGTAATAACCTTAACACGGTTGTGTACTCCACGTTGTTTGTTTTGCGAAATTGAGCTTATGTGATGTGTGTGTGTGTACTTTGTTATGTTTTTTTTATAAATACAAGGAAAAAAAATCCAGATTTGTAAACCCCAACTGCACTATTTTATGGATTTTATTTCACTCTTTCACTCGCGTAAATAATTACATGTCATAGAGTAATATTCATATTACAAAAAACATAGCAAATTTCCTCTGGAATGTCCTTTTGCCGTTTGGTAAAAGGATTTATGGTTATAATTATGTTCGGGTAGGTCTATTTCTATATGTTTGGGTTTGAATATTAGGCTCAATACATTTAGAGTGATATTATCTCGTGAGGCCTCGAAAGTTCTTGATGTAAAGTTAGTACTAATCCATCCATCAAATAACTAATTGTCTTACCCCTTTATATACACTCGTCCCGTTGCTGATACTCTAAGAAAACGCGCTTTAAGCAAAACTTGACCGGTATATTATTAGTTACCCTTCGGATTAGATGATTAGAAAGAACAAACAAGTACCTTATCCCGCGGTGGATCACCATGGAGTAATGCTGGGTAGTTCAAGGGAAACCCATATTCTTCATACTGAAGAAAATTCACGGCAGCGTGGGCGACGCTGCATGTGTAGATCACTGACGTGACAGTCTTGACAAGGTCGTCGTTGCTTGAAAAGTGGCCTTTGGACGAATCGTCGAGACAGGGGACACCCTAGATTAAGATACCAAAATGTAAAAATAAAAGTTCGACATACACTTTCGCGCTGTTTCATATGCAATTTTGTTTTGCGCATCCCTGATGCAGTATAGATGGAAATGGTAATATTCAAAATAAATTATATAGATTTAACGCATACACAAATATTTAGGACCTGATTCCTCCCTCAATCTTTAAATCGTATCAGAGTTATTTTTACAGATGGCCTGAAGAAACCTTCTTGTTAACTTGATATTTCGATCACGAAGAACAAATTACCTGGAGTCCACATCCTCCTTCGTCCACTTTCTTGTGTAACTTCTCAGCCCAAGCCTGTATCTCGTAATCTCCAGCAAGACTTGCATCATCTGAAATAAGTTTGAAAAAGAATTTGAAGAAATATTTGAGACCATTTGTTATTTTTGACAACATTTTAAATCAACATGTGGCTTAATTTGAATAATTATACAAACGGAGAATCGCCGAAAACTTTTGTTTTCATATATTATTGGCATCTACTCCCAAACCGGAAGAACTATGGAAATATAATGCGAGTATAGACTCATTTCCTATGAATGTATTAATATTATTAAGTACGCTGCAGTTGTTTAGTTAAATGGCTAGATATGGCAGACCAAAATACTGCTCTCTTTTATAGGTACTTATGTTAGTTGTCAGATATCTCGTTGTTTAGCTTACTTGTGTAATGGTGCTCCACAATATCTTCCACGTATTTCTTAATGATATTGTGCAATTCCAGTGCGTCATCTCGAAATGTGTACTTGGGTAAGTCTTCTACACCTCGATTCTTGATGTCCTCTTTTAAGAAACCATCCACATCTAAACGCCATGGTTTGACTGTATCAGTCCCTTGGTATCGGCGCCGAATTATTTCCAGCATTCCTTTGACTCCAATGGTCATTTTGGTATCGACCCATCCACCTTCATTCAGTAGCAAATCCCTAGCAACTCTGAAAATTGCATAATTCATCATTTCACTAAATGAAACTTTGTAAACCAGAATGTTCACAATAAATTGCAATGAAACTGAACAATAATCGATCATTACTATTAATATTTTAATAGCGTTATTAATACTGTTTACTGGTAAGTCACGCTGTATTTCAGAAATACCTACTTGTTGATATTGAGCATGTACAAAAAATGCGGAGCCATCAGGCGGAAGATAGGATGCGACAATGAAACTGTTTGACGCAAAGCAAGGTACATGGTTTCCATGACGAGATGTGTGAAGGCAAGATGAGAATTGGATTGATGGTAGGACGCATCAGCGTTGTTGAACCACATCTTGGCCAAGAACCAGGTTAAATTAGGATCACTTGGAAGAAAAACCTGAAAGGAGTATGGCCATACACAATGTTAGGGCAGGGGTTCCCAAACTTTTTCCCGTGACCCAAATTTCATAAGACAAATATGGTTCAACCCACGTATGATACCAATACTGTTACAGAGTTATGTATATTATAGGGGCAAGGAATCCAGTTACTACACTGGAATTACAGTGACTCACGGCAAGCGGTACTTTATGATAAGAAAAGAGGTACCGATAGAATGCACCTCATTTCTTAACATACAGAGTGTCTCAATAAAAATAGGCCCTATGAAAAGTGGTGCATAACTTAGAATAGCAGCAGTAAAGATTCAAAAACCATGAAGTGTCTGCTTAACAATGGTGCACAAATGATCCAAATCCGTTCACGCGTCACTGAGATAATTAAATTTGTACAAATAGACACATTTTTAGACCATTCCAATGGGGTAATACACATTAACAATAATGTGTAGTTTATTATAAAAGATATAAAAGTCAACCCTTAACTTCATTAATTTCTTCAATTCTAAACTACAATGCAGCACATTATTGGTAATGTGTATTGTCCCATTGGAAAGGTCCAAAAATTAGTCTTTTTAATTATATCAGTGATGAGTGACCGGGTCTTGATAACAGTGACACCACTTGAACATATGCAATGTTATTACCCAGTGTCTATGGGGTCCTCAGAGATGTGGGGTCAAAGGTGGTAGAAAGAATCCTCGATATGAGGAGAACATGTCAAAAAGTCAAAAGGGTCATCAGGGGTCAAATAGCATTGCCATCAGCATTGCCTCTCACAGCAACGGGTGAACTAGTATGGGTAGGGGCCATATGGGTCACGTGAGGGGTCAAGAGGGGTCAAAAATTCTATTTTGTCAACACTGTACCCTTATTGTTATTATCAATCAATCAATCAATCAATCAATCAATCAATCAATCAATCAATCAATCAATCAATCAATCAATTAATCAATCAATCAATTAATCAATCAATAGACTATACTATATGCAAAATTACTTTCTACGACGACTTTGTAACTCACCGGGTTGTCATCTATATCTGTATCTGTCTCGATCTTCGTCAGCGGACTCTCCTCAAGGCTGCCCCCATCAATTGGAACCTTGCTTCGAAAGTGCGGTTTGAAGAGCTGTATAGCAATCGGCATAAGGTTATCGTCATTGTTCACAAAGAAAAGCGCTATTGGAGCCGCTATCTGCAGAAAAAAAGATATTCCAAGGTTTCCGGTCATTAATTTTTGTCAGGGCTATATACTACTAATTTTATATGGGAAATGCATGAATTAAATGAAATAGTAATGTTGATAAGCTATCGACAAAAAAAAATCTTTCAAATTACTACCAAGACAGTTTTGTATTTAAATAGATTATTATCCTCAGCTCTTTTAAATAACATGGGAACTTTTTTGTAGTGCTGCAGAATGATGAAACCTATTATGCACATAAATTGGCACGTGGCTCTTAATATTTGTAACACGTTTGTAATAAGCCCCCTCCCCAAACATCTTAACGATATTTGCCCGGAAATCGGCTCTAAACCTCCCAAACTACTAGTCATAAAGATTCATAAAAAGTATGAGTTCTTATTGAAAAGATCAAAGGTCAAAGTTTGTCCCATATCAATGCTTAGATGTTAAAGTCCCATTCATAGGTCAAGAGCATTCATCCCAGCGCAAGTGTAAAACATAAAATGAAATTGTTTATAATGTGCTTAAAAGTGAAGGATAAGCCATTCAAATTGTCATTTGGTATTTGGAATGGAAATTGGACAAAAAACAAAGAAAACAGCCGTATTGATGAAGTTGAAGCCCCGTTCAAATACAGTCTAATTTATATACCCCCAGTATAATTCACAGATACATGCAAATACCTTAAATACATAAATAATTAAAAATAAATACTTAAATAAATGCACAGCTTTCGACTGAGCTACTAGCAGGCTATATTAGCACATCTGTGACAATGACAAAGGTACCAAACTCTGAATTTTGATAAATTTGTGTACCGCAAACACGCATCTACGTCACTACCGAATCAAAAATATTACTCTTCATTTAAGAATGAGTGTTACAGCTATACTTACCAAGCCATTCCTACATTCTACATCGCTCAGAATGTCTGTGTAATCTACCATATAGAGACGCTTTGCGTCGATAGTTTCTTCGAATTGAAATCCGTTCAAGTAGACTTTCGTTGACAAATTGTCTTCTATATAACGAACATCAATGCTGCATAGAGAAAATAGAAAAATTAAATTGACAAGGTCAAGTTGATAGCAGACAATCACTTATGGCTTGATTACGATTGTACAATTTCAGTCAGTACAAGAAAGACATAGCCTACACATTGTATCACTAAATGATTGATCTTGAATTATTGTTGTTAATTGGTTTGGCATTTTACGAGTGTCATGTTGCTATAATAGGATCCAAAATGCGAATTGAAGGCAACGTACTTATTATGGAAGAGTATGTATAGGCAAATCAAATTATGAAATGATCAACTACTGATGGAAAAATAATTAGTTTCACATATCTTCCTCCTCAAAAAAAAAACAAAACACCAAAGTGCCGCAAATTTCAGTTGTGAAACAGTGCCCAGTTGGCATTAATCCAAATCCACCGCTTACAACCCACAACAATAGGCTTATAATACCACATTTCCAGCGATGGTGGGGTGGGCTTGGGGGGGGTTACTCGAACGGTGCTTTATACGTACCTTTCTTTCAGGGCTTCGTATGATTCAACACGTCGAATAACAATTGGATTGGTTCCAGTCAGACGTTGCTTCCCAAACATCTTATCCAGCTTGATCCAATCTTTATCTGCTTTGTTTTTGAGAGCGTTCATTTGATCGTCCACTATCTATGAATAATATTATTGCACTCTATATAAAAACAGCAACAAAATGAGTCAAATGAAACTCAATATTCACTTTTACTCAAGTTGAGTACAATTTAATCAATATTGAGTTATATTGACTCATTTTGTTGTTCTGTTCCCTTTGAGTAATTATGTAGGCATATTTATTGGAATGCAGATTATTATTTAGAATTGGTAGGGAGGTACAATTCAAGACATTGAAATAAGCGTGAAGTTGCGTACTATTGGACTTGTTTTTTGTTTTAAGTAATAGAGGAGAGCATGCAGTTGTATTTTCCACCGGGAGCCACGTGGGCACACTTAAGCAAATTGAGTTATGAGGTTTTAAAATGCTTTAATCAAGTTATGAAATATCAGATGAACAAGTCAAAGATCGTGTATCTGCAAGATACCTAGTTTAATGAGGTATTATGTCAAACCAGGTCAAAGTGTATAATAAAATGTACATGGGTCAAATTTTCAAAATGCTCCATATTGAATAAAACAGTATCTAATTATTCGTCTCCTCAAATTAATACAAAAAAGGTATTTGAAATAGATACATTTGTAGGATTGTAAATTAATACCAGTTGGTTAGATTTTCTTCTTGACAAATCCAGAATTTTAGAGTTTCATAATGACCATTACTTTGAGATCCACTTTTCCCACGGGATTGGCGATGTAACTATTGTAACTCTGTATTATTACCTTACCTTCGGTTTATCAAAATGTAGGAAATCGTGAGCGTATATGTTGGCAATATCTCCCAGGGTCTTCCATGACTTAGTAACAAAGGGCAGTAGCTTCTCCTTGATAGTGTTCATCAAACCTTGCTTCTTAAACACATTCTAAAATTTGTAAAAAAAAGGTACGCTCGTAATACCTGAGCTGAACAATGTTTCAATAAAGAGCGCTTTGAAAGAAAATGCGCCTCTTTGTTGTGAACAGATGAACTGATCATTGATAAAGTAGAACATGTCGACAATTGAACCTGGCTATGAACCGGGGATCTTTTCGGCTAAATGGCCTTATAATGATAGCCTATTTATTTTTAAAATTACATTACCCGAAGGATTTTAATTCAATTTGAAGAACTTAAAAGTACTTACGCTGAAGTAAGATCTACTGAACCATTCTGAAGAGGATTCTAGATCAGTCTGCATGTATCAAGGAAGAAAAACAATACCAAAGAATAAAAGTAAGCCTATACGTTAATCGCAAAATAGTATTAAATCATGAATTTCGAAGCATTGAAATGCTGAATACAGTGCATCTTTTAATTATAAATCTCCCAAAGGGATACTGATACTTGTAGTGAAATCCGGGATTAAAATGATAACATGCTATCGGTCTTTGTGTGGTATAAAGATCAAAGCGTTAGGGTACACTCCAGTTTCGTTTCAGATCTCCAGATTAACTCTACTTTGAAATTTCGTTTGATTTTTTAAAATTAAAAACCGCGGTCGCGGTTTGTGACAAAGGACAAGGTTTATTAGGTGTAAGTGTTACAACACTTCAAATCTATTGAACTCCACCATTCCCTCATTTCAAATCATAAGTTTTGATTTCTCTTTTGTTCAGAAACCAAAAATCAAGGGAGTAAAAAGTAGAGCAGATCTGGTCTGCAATCATAACACTATTTAAAAGCTGGGAGGACACAGTACACAACGTCATCATCCCTATATCTTCGTGTCAAAAATTGCCGGCGGATCCTCTCGTTTTTCAATAGCTACGCATGGCGATTTTGTTCGAGATAGGCCGAGCGACTCGGGCTAAGCATAGTACGACTATCATATGAGATACCATCAAGTTCTATTCTACACATTATTACGATTTGCGCATGCTCTAGTATCCCATATGGTGTTGCTATTACAAGGAAAACCAAGGTTTTGTTTTAAATACACTAACTTGAAATTAAATACACTAATTAGATATTTAAATCGAAAGTTAAAATTGTGATATATTTAATTTTGAGAATTACAATTATATAAAGGAACACATTTATGACCCAGGTGCTTGTATAATAGAAACCTCGATCACACGTGTATATCACAATGCATAATGTAAACTTTCTTTATCTGTGTCAACAATAGAATATTGATCACCAACGGAGTATGGAGCTTTATGAAAAAAATATTTATAATGTAGCGTGTTGACACTGTGCAGTATAGGGTATATAACCATAAGTATACAGTAGCCTATTGTGCTAACATAATTATTATCATTATTAATATCGAAAATCTATCCCCGCGGACGACCGTTGATGCTCACTGTCGAAGGTGGCATATTAGACCCCGGTGACTTTTACTGAAGCAATTTTTACTGGAAAGAAAATTAGAAGATAGAGGGGAAAAGAGAGTGTGTGTGGGGTAAAGAGAAGGGGTGCGTGCGTTTTCACCTACGAACGAGGACACCCACTTGACATTTCACTTATACACTGCAGACACACACAAAAACGAGGACGTCCTCGTTTTTTTAACGCTTGCAGAGGGCGCTATACAGCTCAAAATTGCATAGGGGGTAGGTCCCCCAATGCCGGTAATATGTCGAGGTCCTCGGTTAGTCGATTAATTGTCATGTTTTCACACAAAAGTCCACGGTTAGAATGTGAAAATTCAAATGTACAAGGTCCTCGGTTTTACTGTTAAAAGTTAGGTGTCCTCGTTTGGCGGTGGATACGAGTAGGTGTGGGTGGGTGTGTGTGTGTGTGGGGGGGGGGGGGAAAGGCAGGGAGAAAGAGAAACAGATGGGAGAGAGCATTGGAAGTGAAAAGGTAAGGGCTAGAGATAGAGAAGATATCGATTGTAGGGGAGGCGAGGAGGGGGGAGGAGACACGTAGGGTCATCCTACGTGTTATATAGACGAATCCAATTTCACGCATTCCTACACCTTAATGGCAGCCATAGTCGCGACAGGGACTCAGCTATCTCACCTAAAATGTGAAATTGAAATGATGCGGCCTTGAAGGGTATTTTAAACTGCATTCTATCACCCGTGTTACACGTAGACAAAAGAATGATGACAGTTTACAACACAAAAGAATCTAACATCGAATTTTAAGCGGGTTTAATCCACCCAATTGGGCACTCACAACACCTGTTTGGTGCATGCGGGGACCCGATAATGGCCGACCAAATCCTGACCATGACTTGGCTCGTTGGATTTGTCTATAGGTGGGGGAGAGGGGAGCCTAGGTTGTGCTTACCGGGGATAATAAACTAATTCATAATCAAATCATCTCCATGCATCGTTTATGTTTCATACAAACAAACAAACAAAGCCCCCACCCCACCCCATCCCTCAATGTACGCGCATGTATATGATTTCTAGGCCTTTCCAGTAAAAATTGTTTCAATAAAAGTCATTAGCTTATTGGAAGTCATATAATGGCCTTCCATCGATTCTGGTACATGGGATTAAGGACATGAATCGATTTTGTTTATAACACCTACAATTACAATAGTCGCCCCTTTTGTAATGTCGAATGCAAATATTTCGATGGTCTATATTTTTTCACAGCTAAAATAGCCCTGGCTTATTGGGTTTTCTAAACCACGTTTTTCAATGTAGATCGACATGCTCGATTTCTCTCCTCGTGAATATTGCACTGCGAAATTTAAACATTTCTTTTGTATACTTAGATCAGCTAACTTCAAACCAAATAATTTCTTCTTCACACCATTATATAAGAAACTGAAATGAAAACCGAATCTCCTTGATACAAATGTTAAGTTTTTAACAAAAGATAGAAACAAAGAAATCAATATCTTGTGAGTCAAGAGGTTAGGCAGGATAATAGGAAACCACGTGACCAAAACTAAAACCAAAACTAAAACTCAATATTTAAAATGAGGTATTGTTTTCTATTCATAAAACGTAATTAAGTCTGCACAAAAAGTTACGCAGCTGTTATAAATACGCCTATAGTGTCAGAACTAATAATCGTGTTCACAATATTTCAACATAACAAGAAGGATGATTTATTTACGCGCATTTTGATACCCCATTTGTCCAATTTCGTTCAATATTGACAACACAGCAGTGTTTTTAAAAAGAAATACCCGAATTAAAAAGTTGCAGCTATTTGTATTGATTTGAAGTCAGCGCGAGGCTAATGAACGGTTTTATGTGCCACAATGCGTCTCAGTGCAGTTATACTACACAGCAAACATGATTCGAGTTTAGCAGTACTTAAACGTGGTTAACAGGAAACTACTCCAGCAAAATCACTCGATAAAGTCTAGTCTATCCTCCACATTGCATGGTGGACTGCACTTATGCCCAAATATGGCACTTGCCAATCAATAATCACCCACTTGAAATCCCTTGACTCGCTGCACTGACCAAAGTTACTCATCACGCCCATTATAATCATACACCAATTATACCCCGAGTAGATGTACCTTATTAATGGTGCAGTTGTTAGAAATGACATCATCAAACAATTGAGCTGTCTAAAGCTACCTCTAACTAACTAACTAACTAACTAACTAACTAACTAACTAACTAACTAACTAACTAACTAACTAACTAACTAACTAACTAACTAACTAACGAACTAACGAACGAACTAACTAACTAATTCGTTCATTCATTCATTAAATTAATTAATGTGTTTATTTATTTAAAAGAGGCGCTGAAGTTGAAAAATGCTTTCTTCTATATCTTGTCACCATTTTAAAATTTGATCCCATGTAGGAAAAGTCGTATCAACCATAAACAAAAACGGGTCAGATATGTTAGGTGTCCGTCAGTGTAAATGCAAGTAAATGAATTTTTACTAAAATAGGGATTATTAAAAATCCTCATGTATATTGTACCAATGGTATACCACACATAGTGACTCTAAAAAGTCAATTTAAAAATGTTGTTATATAGTACAGGGTGTCCCAGAATGATCTGTACCGGGAAAGATAGAATTTTTTAGGTATGAAGGGCATGTTAAATGTTCATATTGTTTTAAATTTTAAGTTTTACATATATTTAGCTTTCTCAGATTTTTTAGATTTTAAAAATTGGACGTTTCTAGTAGAAGTTATAGAAGATTGCGTAAAAATGGTGAATTCTAAGT
The DNA here is from genome assembly GCF_039555335.1 of Amphiura filiformis. NCBI lineage: Eukaryota > Metazoa > Echinodermata > Ophiuroidea > Amphilepidida > Amphiuridae > Amphiura > Amphiura filiformis. Next base: position 65,247,353 of record NC_092641.1, read on the forward strand.
TTTGACAACGCAACCTATTTTGAAAATCTGTAACATTACTAACCGTTCAGCACAAAGTTATTTGGAAAAAGTTATGCAGGTATTTTAGTTGTGCCCTGTTCATATTTCCACTAAATAGCCGATATCTATCTATTATTTATGACGTTACGAAGCAATCATTACATGGAATTAAGGATTTGCGGCCTAATCCCATTCTCTCTTTGGCGGTAGTTTTAGTTATTGTGGTGTGAGGTCCATGTAATTTGAAATGCTTGCAGAGGTCGAACTGGTTGTGGTACAGAAAAGATGGCTCCTCAATTTATTGTGCAGCAGCGTAGATTCCTTTCAAAAACTTACTGGCAAACCGGCAGCTGTGTTGAGACGCAAAGAAGATTCGAGCACGCGTTCCAGTCAAAGGAGCGATAGTGTATAACGTAAAGAAGTTTGACGAGCACAGAACTGTCAGGAATCGGCAGAGTGAAGCTTCAGGTGCTCGTAAGACTGTAAGAACTAGAGCGAAGATTCACCCATAGTGGGTAGGAGAACATGAAAACTAATATGAGATTCTGTATTAGGATCACATATTAAGTATCATGTGAGAGTATACTCTTGTACTCCAGAAGACAGGATCACATATTAAAGAAAAAGCGCCCTCTGTTGTTATTAATCGTATTTAATGCGTATTTACAACGTTGTGAATAAAAATTTGACACCATAGAATATAAAAACTAGTAATTTGATAAGTTAAAATAAGATTTTTAACGGAATAAATCTAAATAATATGATTATGCAGTTTATTCCGTTAAATATTTACCCCATAATTTCCCTCATTCTTCAGGCCTTGCCCTCTATCGGGTGCTAATTTAAAGTTTAAGCTTGATTGCTATTGTTTCTTTGTAAGCCTGCGGCGCAACCTTGAACAATATTGTCCTTGAGATAACGCCCCGTAGCCACCCCCCAGCCCCATACCTCATTTCAATTTTTAACATACCCATATCATGCTTTTTATATTCCATAGTGTCGCACACTTTAATATGTGATCCTGTCTTCTGGAGTACAAGAGTATACTCTCACATGATACTTAATATGTGATCCTAATACAGTATCTCATATTAGTTTTCATGTTCTCCTACCCACTATGGGTGGATTGCAGCTGTCTGGCAAGCTTTAAGGCCCAACCCCAACAGTAGTTGTCGTTGAAATGCTGTGCCAAACATCCCACGTTCTTTATTTAATCGTATCGTGCCATTTTCAAGGGTATGCGAGTCGTTTGCGCTGAAAATGAAAAGCAGTTTTTCATTGATTTTACATTATTGCATGCCACGCCAAAACAAATAAAGGTAGCGTGCTGAAATTCACAGAATAAGTAGGAGACATGTCCAGCATTATAATGCATGTATCAAAAATAGATACACTGCCCGTCTTCTATTTTTAGTTATTTTTGCAAACACGGTACAAATCATTCTGGGACACCCTGTATCTTAGGAAACCAAAACACAAAAATGTTTACGAAATTAAACTTGTGTTCAAACAAAACATCAATAAATTCACTGCAACTATAGTCAAGTAATGCTTATCAAATATCTCTGCGAAAAATCACAAAATGTATGTGTACGTCTTTCACAAAAGTAATTTTTTTTAAATTGGACCAAGTTTAAAAAATGGTGAAAAGAAATAAAGGAAATACTTTTTTTAACTTTAGCGCCTGTTTTACGGTTTCAAACGTGTTTTTTTGGTAGATTACCTTTACCGGGATACAGTCAGCAGCGTTGTGAGAAAAGCTGTACCACTTTTTGTCAAGAAGGATTCCTTCTTTTCGTCTTTGCGGAGACGTGTCCAGTTGGGGAAGTATTGCGTCCCAGAGTTTGACCAACTGAAAACAAATACATTATGTAAAAATAATAAATTTACCTTTGTAATATTTGGATATTTAATAGACGGATAAAAGGACCTTTGAGAAATTTATATTGGAAACCTTATGCTACACCAAGGAGACTTCTTGCACAAATTGAACCAATGACTGCTGACAACTACAAGGAAGCTCAAGCTGCAGTAATTTGGTCATGTTGCAGCCCGCAGTGTCGGGTAGAATCACTAAGGCCCGGGCACTAAGGCCCTGTATCCATAGGCTGTTCCCTTGTGGCTTGTGCCCTTGTTCTGTGTTCACTTGTTCCCATGTGACCTGCCACACAGACAACGAACCTTTGTTTTGCTTAGTGGCCACTAAGCAAAACAAAGGTTCGTTGTCTGTGTGGCAGGTCACATGGGAACAAGTGAACACGGAACAAGGGCATAAGCCACAAGGGAACAGCCTATGGATACAGGGCCTAAGCGTCACTAATACTAAAGGAAAGACCTCAAGGAACAAGCGCAAAAAACCCGAGGCAGAGGACGTCCAAGGACAACGTCCAAATCAAACACGGGGAATGACCACCAACACAAACACAACCAAGACAGGAGCAAATGGAGACAGATCGCAGCTTACTACCCCCCCGGACGAGGATGTCACCTGAGTAAGTGAGTTTGGTAGTTGTAGGCATCCATTTCATCAGGCTTCTGTCTTTCAGTTGAATATTATTTATATACAAATATTTACATGAGGGATCTGGTAGAATCTGTTGGTCCTGGAGGTTAACTGGAGACCCAGGGCCTACTATTTATTTTTCAAAAACCGTAGGTCGAGGAATTTAGTAGGTCCACGGTCTCCAGTTCACCAATGGGAACAATAGATTCCACCAGATCACAAAAATAGAGCAGTATATTTTCGTTTTATAGCCTTCATTGATATATTCTTTGTTTATTGATTGGTTAAAATAATAAAACACAAGGCCATTATTATGGACATATGCCTGGGCATGCAGGTAACATTGCTTAGGCAAAGCTAGGCCGAACGTTCTTGCTTTGTTTTGATTCAATACACATGCACGCATCACACACGGTTGAGTGGCTAAAGCTTATCATGAAAAGTTTGAAACCTCTGCAATATCACCGTGACGTGTAGCCTGTTCTTTGTTATAATTATCGCCGTCAATAGAATTACGATACTGATAAAACGTCAAATAACTCTGATTATGCCATGAAACCATTGTATTTTTGCTGCAGTTCTGCGATACTGGTCTGCTTTGCGATACTGAGATCCCGCGTACGTGGCGAGTTGCACCGACCACTAGAAATTTCGACACGGCATCGAGGTCGACCATGCATACGCGCTCAGCGGGAAAATAGTACTTCAAATAGTACCTCATTCCCTCGTCAATAGATATTTGTTAATCCTTCACAAAATAATGGAAACTATTTTTGGGCACGTGATAAACTTTTAACCAATTAGTGAAAGAGAATATTTTAATGAAGGATATATAAACAAATTGTTATCATAAAGATACTTTCTGCATTGGTAGCTTAGTACCTGTCTCCTCATTGTTATCCAACGGTGAAATGGAAACACCTGTGTTGAACTTGTGTTGGCCGCGTCTGGTTGGTCTTTGTCCAGCGTTTTTATCTCGATTGTTTCTACAAACCAAGACAAGTCAGTTTTATTTCCCGTACGTTCAATCCATACTTCAACTTTGTCCACGACTGTTATTTCGGTGCTAATCTCGATCGTCTGTGTCGATCCTGGTGCAAAATAGCCACTGTCATATTTGAAAACGTCACTCTTTTGCCCTTCTTTGTCATGAAGTTGCACGCAGACGTTGCCTTTGCTGTTTAGTGTTTGGCCTAAATAGTTGCCAGTTGTTATCTTGATTTCGAATTGGGGTGCTGCTCAACATAAAACACGATAAATTATATTGTACACACAGCTAAAAACATTCATAACTGACATTATTTTCAATTGGACCGACAAAAACATCAAAAACATCAACAATAAAAACAACAACAACAAATAATCAATACTGCGACATCCATAAATATAATAGTGTACAACAACGCCTAGATTGGCTGCGGTCTTGTTCTAATTTTCATTCAAATTTAACAAGCTTTGGAATTGTACCCCTTTTGACCTTTGGTTAACCTCTGGTGATCTTAACATGACCTCCATCATATTTTGAATCATATCAGGATCATACTAATTTTCATTCAATTTGGACAAACTACCCCTCCTTGACAATTGTACCCCTTTGACCTTTGTCTGACCCCTGGTGACCTTGAAATGACCGTTAGCACGTTTTGAATCATAACAACATCACATAATAATTTCCATTCCAATTGGACAAAAGCCAAATTTACTTATGTAAAAGTC